>NW_005057864.1:0-2196 GCF_000277835.1 Geospiza fortis
CAAATGACAGAGAAAGCAGAAGATAGATCACTCTCTACAGGACTTGGTATGTCAACTTTAACCACCTAAATATTAGGTGTTAAAATTAGCATGGCTTTCAGGTGACTGTTTTACTACTGGTAATTTTCAGTGTCCTGTTGTATCTTCTGCAGTGCCTAGTGTCATTTTCTCATGGCTTTACTGCTTTGTAACTGGTGCTGGATTGCATTTTTTCTTCCAGTTAAAATAATTACAAGGGGGAAATAAATTTCACTTGCTTATTTTGTAGTTAAATATTAGAACACTTGTTTAGTTTCCATATTCCTTTATGTTGTGTAAATACCCATAGAAAACCTATGAGAAAGCAGCATTGAACACTAAAGCTCCATGTGAACTGCCAGCAGGGCATCCCCTGAAGCATCCAGACCTGAGTGTGTAGCTCAGCTCTGCTCAGGACTGGGCTCTCCTGCCCTGGTGGAAGTGCTGGCTCCAAGGGGCTGACAGTACACTTTGGGTACCTGAACTGAGCATCCTGCCAGCAGGGTCTTTGGCTTAAGGTAACTGGGCTCCATTTTGTGAAGGACTACAGGATAAATCTTAAATGTGTCATAAAGTTTATTTATACAGTAAGCTTTATTGTTCCCATATGTCTAAAGTAGTCAGTTGAGAGAGACATTAGCACTTCCATTATTTGATGTATTTCTAAACCTAATTTCAACAGAAATTGATTGTTTTGTGAAGTTAAATTCTGACAAACATAATTTGAATATTGCATATTCATACCAGACCTAATCTGGATTTCGTATTTGAAGTTCTTTCTTAACAACAATTTCTTTGTTTTTCTCCGAGTTTTCTCTTGTTCATATTAGTATGTCAAATGCATGAAGAATAGCTTAAAAATCTTTGAGTGGGATTATTCATTAGTAAATATTTCTTTTCACCAGAAATGAAGTAAATGCAGAATGGACTTCCTATTTGACTGCAATAATGTATGTTAGGAGAAATTCAAAGTAAGGTACTTTTTCTATAGTATGTTTATCTTAATTACCAAGATGTAATATTTTAAAACTGTACAAAAGTGTATAAAAAGGCCAGTTAGTATTAAAAACCTATACAGGTGTTAAAAATTATACACTCAATCAATATCAAATCCTTTTGAGGCTCTTGCTGTAATGGAAGAATTACTATACCCTTGTAAGTCTGCTGATTATATTTGTCTTAGTAGGCTCACTTTTATATAAAACTTAAACTGAGTAGCAACCCCTGAAAGTTGCTACACTCTGTAAGATAGTCTTGAAACAATATAATATGTATTTCTTACAGAATTCCTCGTTTCAAGAAAACAGCTTTTCAGTGGTCTTCACTGTATATATTTCCAAGCAATTTATTACTGTTTTTTAAAGTCTCATGGAAAGAATTGAATGATGCAAATTAGTGGGTTTGAAACTTGTTTCATGGAAAAGCTCATTGTCTCCTCTGGAAGTTAAAGCTATTGTAAAAATACAATTATAAAATACTGTATGGACTGTAAGATGATTTCACATGAGTGGTTAAAGGTCATTACTCTGTAAATCTTGTTTTTAAGTATTGAAAATTATAGTTATGTTGAATTAGGTTGAATAAATATTTTTTACACTCCTTAGTGTACTTTGTCAGTTGAACAAAAAGCCTGTAGCAAAACTTCTGAAGGGAAAGTGTTTTGTTTTAATGCATACCTAAAGATTTATATCATTAATTTTGAGTTGATGGACTAAAGAAATATCTTTGTGATGAAGAAAGAATTACTTTAAGACTTAAGTCTGACATCACTTCTTTTTTCCTTCTCTCCAGTGATGAATAAGTGATATAGGGGAATGTGTTTCTTAAACATTTAAAGCAAAAGAACTGTTGCAATATGGGCAACTTCCAGTAACACAGAACTGTGGGGAAGTGACAGCATATCTTTGGGCTGGCTGATGTGCAGCATTGATTTGGGCAATACATGAATCCCTCTTCATCAAGAAAGATAATACTGGCTGAAGGAACTGTATTTTTCACTGATAGCCAATTTATGTCCCATTACTTTCAGGACAGGGACTATGAAATGTTGTCTGGCATTTCTCAGTATACCCTTACATGTAACATGGTTTCTCTTAGACTGCCATTACATCGACATAAGGACACAAGTTACCTGCACTCTGGTTATTAAATACACAGAAGATGCTTCTCCCCTTCTCT
>NW_005057865.1:0-2195 GCF_000277835.1 Geospiza fortis
TTTTTTTTTTGGTGTAAGTATTCCTTAAGCCACCTTCTCTTCATCTTGAATGCCATTATCTAAGAATGCATTGTATTTTCATTTCTTCTGGAACAATAGAATAGAATCAGTCAGGGTCTGGTAATGTGTGTCTGAGATATTTCCCAAGAAAAAATATTTTCTGGACAATAACAAAAGAATGACCACTGAGGCAAAAAAACAAAGTGCCTTTTCTCCCTTGTGTCCTTTGGGAGCTGCACTTCAGCAGAACAGGTGAATTTATTGAATCTATTCCTGTTGAGCATCACACATGTTTAAACCTTAGTGGGAAAAAAGTTAATCTCCTTGCTCTAGTAAGGCTTACAAGTGTAAGCTTATTTACACAAAGAGGGCATTTAATTGCAGTCAGAAGAAAGTCAGAATAAAAAGGCAATATTAGGGGTGTGAGTGAGCTTATCAGGGTGGCAGCAGTGCTGCTTACACACCACTTTTGCCACAGGCTCTGCAGAGCAATAGATAAAGCACAAAGAGTCTGCCTTGTAAAGGAACTTGTAATTGAATCAGACCACAGTGTGTAATACCTGGGACAAAGGTTTTATTTAAGGAGAAACAAGGCACCTTCAGGTATTTTGGGAAGCCATCAGTATGCCCTGTTGCCACTTCCCTTGTGTTGGTTTTTGGTCATTCTGGCTAAAGCCAGACTGCATCTGGAGGAAGAATTAGTCCCATATCCACCCTGAGTTTGGCTTCAGCATCACTCAAACACATTTTGCTTGCACATGTCCCTCATGTCTCCTTTCCTTCCCCCAAGCTTTGGGCTGAACAGTGCAAGATGGATCACCAATAAAATGGTATTTTAGGAAACAATATGAGAAGCAAACTCATTGGATAAAGGGAGCAGATTCTGCCCCCTGACAAGGCCAATATGGAACAGTTTCTTTCTAGCAGGTAATCTGATCAGTAATGTCACAAAATATTTGGTAACACATCAGAAAACATCTCCTGGAAAGGAAACCCACTGCTGAGTGGTGCTGCAGCCAAACATTCAGGGCAGAACAGGGTTTTTGAGCACATTTCAGTGACCTGGAAGGCAATCTTTATTGAGTTGGTGATAAGGCACTCTTACACATCCTCATCCATCACCCTTGCACTGCAGAGGAGGCAAGGACAGCTGCTGAAACACATCTGCACCATGTGGGGCTTGAGGAAGGGTTGTGGAGGAGAAAGATGCACAGATTTGAGGGGATGGTTCTGGGTTTTTAACTGAGCAATTTAAAATGCCTGCAGTGGAAGTTGTTTGTTAAACAATGGCATAAGAAATATCCCCCCCACCACATCCACATTTATGAATTGTAACACAATTGCCTTTGTTTTGAAAGGAATTATTCTCTTATTCATGGCTTGTTTGAATTTACTTCCTTGTAAATTATTTTTGGCAATGCCTGGTGCAGCATAGCAAGGGAAACTATGCATTTCCATGCATATAAACCAGGAAAACCATGTGATTGTGGGCAAACAATGTCCTGCTTTGTGAGTTATTTGTTTTCCTCACTGTTACTAAACCTCTTGTAGCTACAATGGGCATTGTGATCTGAGAGCACTTTGGTGCCAGTGGTGCATTTTAATTGCTTGCCTCTACCACAAAACAGCTTTGGGGATGTCAGACTGGGGGGAGGAAGCTTTTCCTTACCTGGAAATCCCTGGATAGGCCAGCTTTGAACGTGGAGAAAAGAGGGAATATCAGGGATGGGAGGGGTGATCAAGCTCATGGCACATCTCTGATCTCTGGTCTTGCTGAAGTTGTCCTTGCCAACATAAATTACAATTTCTGGGGGCTGTTCTAAGTGATGCTGGAGTGGTGGGAGTGTGTTTATGGCATCACATTGGTTTGGCTCTTCCTTCCCACTGTGCTTTTCTCAGCTGCCAGCCCTTAATTATGGAAAAATATTTGTGTTGCTACCACTGTAATGAAAAGTGTTCACATGAACTGACTGAGAAGTGATACTGTTCCAAATCTGATTTTAGTGTTTGCTATGGATTTCTAAAGATTTTGATTGCCTGGGCAAGAGCAAATGCTCAGTTTCAGTGGTGCAGTGCCTTTACCTGTGCTCAGAAACTTACAGAGCCTCATCAAATGGCTCTGTAAATCAGACAATTTATGGATCATTCACTCCAGAGGGGATCCTGGAGGGTCCCTTCCAGCTCAGAATATTCTG
>NW_005057866.1:0-2195 GCF_000277835.1 Geospiza fortis
TGATACTTTCTCTGGGTGGCCAGAAGCGTTCCCGTGTAGGACAAAGAAAGCTAGAGAACTGATAATAAAAGTATTGTTGAATGAGGTCATACCTAGGTTTGGTGCACCTGGAGAAATATCCTCTGACAGAGGATCTCATTTCTGTGCCATCTCAAATGGCGCAAGCTGTCAGCAAAGCATTAGGAATCCAATGGCAGCTTCACATGCCCTACAGACCACAAGCTAGTGGTCAAGTAAAAAGGCTGAATCATATGATCAAACAACAGCCAAATTTGTCAAGAAGTGCATTTATATTGGTATCAATCTCTACCTATTGCCTTTATCAGACTCAATAAAACCTAGGTCTAAAGAAAAAGCCCATTTGAAATGCTTTATGGCAGACCTTATGGATTAAATGTCACTCATGATGAAAATTTGGCTCAAGATGATAGTCAATACATCTATGACTATTTAATGGCTATAAACAATTGCACCAGAAGTTTAGTACTGTGTTTGAGAATCAATTTAAGCAGCCAGATCATAAATTGCATGCAATTGATCCGGGTGGCTGGGTGTATGTTAAGAATTTTACAGGTGATCCTCTGCAGGAAAAGTGGGATGGACTGTTCCAAGTGCTCCTGACTACCTTTATCCGTCTGAGTAAAGACCTGCCTGGATTCACTACACCCCTTCAATCTTCTTGATTCAAGAAATCACCAACTAAACCCTGGACGACCAAACCTGTTGGGGATCATGGAGTAAAACTGAAATTCCCTCCTAAGCCATTAAATTCATATTGTATTTCACTGTCTTTTTCATTGGTTACACTGTCAGTGCCTTTGATGTTAACTCCTGTGTAACACCAATAGGAACCATAGCTAATTATACAGGACTCAAGGGATTGCAGGCTTTGCGGAGAGGTGCAACAATGGAACCTTCCCTTAACAGGGCTACCATCAAGCAATTGGTCAAATTTGAACCCCCACAGCTTCCACAATGCTAGTGCTCAATGTAGACAGGCAGGAGCTTCTTGGGAAAGCCTCTTTTCCAATTACTGCGCCTCAACGAGTCAGTCACAGATACACAGGGCTGAACAAGTCTGGACCAAATCCCGGCAGCTTTTCCAGCGACACACAGCTGGGTGGGTCAGTGGCACTCAGCCAGTGAGTGATCATGGGAAAACTGTCTCTTTGATAGACATACGGGAAACAAGTCAGTGAGAATTACCACCAACTGCCTTCTTCCTGGTGCATCTGGGTGCCTTTGTGGGAATGGAATAGCATTAAAACAATTAGCAGGTAACTGGACTGGTCAATGTACCATGGGATCCTTTGTCCCTTGGTTACAGGTATAAATCAAACTCATGAAATGACAGGTATTATTCGAGGACTGTGGAAGAACAGACTCACTAAGAAAACACCCAGTAACCCAGTGGTGTGATACAGCAACAATTTTCACGCTTTTGTGAGGGCGTTGCTCCCAAATTTAGGAATTGCACAACTCAAAAAGGCAATTTCAAACATCTCAGCTAAAATAGAACTGATTGCTAATTCAACAGCAGATGCCTTAGGAAGACTCCACACAGAAACAGACTCATTAAAAGAAGTAATCTTTCAAAACCTCAGGGTGTTAGAAATGGTAATAGCCAAATGGGAGGAGTTTGTATTCTAATTAATGCCAGTTGTTGCACTGGTATAGATCAATCAGGGCAAATGGCAATGGATATCCATGCCATTTGGCAACAGGGAAAAGTATTCCCTGCAGTAACCCAAGGCATTACATCTTGGAGCAAACATTTGAGGGAAACTGATATCTTGGCTACCTAATCTGAACTGGCCTACACAACTTTTGGTAGGAATTTTAGGAACTGGAATACCATCCTTCAGAACCTGCATGATGAGCCAATGTTTCATATGGTATTGTAAACAAACTGCCACCACGTATCACGAATGGAAGCAAAATAAAATGAGATACAGGATCAAAACGGGTAAATATTTTGAGACCACAACAAGACTATAGTTGCCAAAGAATTTGCAAAGGATAAAAGAAAAGGTGGACTTGATGCCTAGGCAATGAGAGAATGCTTGAGCTACACAAAAAGCTGTAGCTGTGCAGAGTCATATACCCTGTTACAAAGTTGTTACAAAGTAGCGACTTTGTAACAGGGTATATGAATGAAGCAGGTTTTGGAAATCAGCAAATTTAGCAGAACAAGC
>NW_005057867.1:0-2194 GCF_000277835.1 Geospiza fortis
AAAAAAAAAAAAGAATCTGTTACATGTTGTAAAATGTATCAGTTTGTAATTGGAACAGCCCTCTAATACTTAAAAAAAGGGAAGAATGTGATGGAAGGCAAAAAAATGAGTGCTGATTTGTGTGTCAACAAATCAAAAGCTAAACCCCCCAACACCACCATGTCTCCCTACTGAACTGATTTCTTTCTTTCTTTAGTCTCTCTCTGTGATCCATATTGGGAAACAAAATCACTTTTCATGTGATACTTGATACTGATGTGATAAATTTGCAGTGTGCAATGCATTATGATTTAAGGTAGACAACAAAATGTTCCATGTTTATTGTAACATTTTCCCTGCTACTTAAATCTGTAGTTTTCGTTTTATCTTGTTTCTTTTTAGTAATTCTAGTACTAAATGAAACTCTGCAGTAGTGATGAGTTCCTAACAAAAGTACTGGTTTTGATCTGGTAGGCTTGAAACTGCAAAAGATGATTATCGTGTCCATTGTGAAGATCTAGAAAAGCAATTGATTGAGCTGCAACATAGAAACAATGAACTGACCTCTCTGGCAGAAGAATCAAGAGCCTTGAAAGATGAAAATGACATTCTTAGGTATGTAGAAGACAGAGCTCCACACACACACATTAGGATTTAGCGGCTAAATCCAAGGATTTGTATTTAACAGGATTTTTTGAGGTTTTATTTCTGCAGATCTTACCTGAACGAGCTCTTTGGCTAAGCAGAGGTGAAGTGCAGGCTTTCAGGGAAGGGCTCTGTTGTTTGACAAGGATGACACATGGAATTTGTCTGTGAGGCAGAATTAAGGACTACAGAACTTAAACTTCTTTGTATGGGACAGAAAGTGGAAGTTCTCATGTAGAAAAGCATATATACAGCTAGAATTTTAACCTAGCTTCTGGCGTCAGCATTCTAGGCCAGATTTAGGTTAGTGGGATCATTAACAAAATGAAGATGAAACACACAGTAACTTCCATGAGAATTTATTGTAACATTCCAGCTTGTGTAAACTGTATTAAATACCAGACCACCCAAGAAATATCCAAAATAAATTGCATTGTGAAAGCAGATCTGCTATTCATAAAATAATATGAATAAAACGTGGAAAGAAAAGTGGTTTCAGGTGTTTAACTTAGTGATTCTTAAATAACATCTGAAACAAATCCTAGCTGTAGATTTTTTCCATTATTTTCTTGTACCCAGCTTCTGGCGAGATATGAATGCAGATAATAAACACAGATATTAAAATTAATTTTAAAATTATAGTCCCAATGTTTTCTTTCCATGTAGATTTTTTTAATGACAGTTCTTGAGTGTATCTGCCAGTGAGCATTCTCACAGAGCAGTTATGCTCTAATTCTGAATAATCCCCAGGATCATACCAGGTACCAGTATTTTGAGTGACTGTCTAGCACAGGATGTTGTGGTGCCACAGAATTCCTCAGGGATATTTAACCCACTAACCATTGCTCATATTTCTGGCACGTGACTGTCAGTCTCACTTGAAGGCTGGCTGATTTGAGTTTTTACAAGGAAGTTTGTGTTGATTATACATTTGAAAATAAAGCGGTGAAACGTAACTGCTGCTAAGCATGTCACACCTCTCTTTGAAAACAGTGTATCAGCAGGGTTTGAGTTTTGTAACATTTCCTTGTGGTTGCTGTTGATATCTCCAGGGCTACTGCAGACAAGGCAAGCAAGCTGGAGTCAACAGTGGAGGTGTATCGGAAGAAGCTGCAGGACCTGAACGATTTCCGCAGGCAGGTCAAGTCCCTGCAGGAGACCAACATGATGTACATGCACAACACCGTCAGCCTGGAGGATGAGCTCAGGAAAGCCAACGCAGCACGGGCCCAGCTGGAAACCTACAAGAAACAGGTAGCGCTGCACTTGTGTTTGAAAGGTTCCTTTTTCCCCAGGTAGCTGGGAACACCTTAACAACCCTGCATTGTCCTTCTGGAATTTCTGACTTGTGGAAACTCCTTCATACCTGCGGTTCCCTTGTGGGCTTTTCCCTGTTCGTTAAACTTGCAAGCTTAACTGTAGTTGCCCTCTCAACTGATGTGAGAGTCCATAGTCTGCAGGCTTTTCCTCTTTACTCTGACTGAGGTAATTTGTGTGCCTGGGATAGGTTCAGCTGTTACTGAGATCACTTGTATGGAATTATAGCATGGTTTGGCTTGGAAGGGGACCT
>NW_005057868.1:0-2194 GCF_000277835.1 Geospiza fortis
TGTGCTGAGAAACCTGAAGTAGCAGCAGATTGTTTGTGCTTTGGAGATCACTGCAGTGTTCTAAGGACTCATCCTCTGCTCTTATCATTAGGGACTGCAAAGAGAGAGCACACTGCTCACAGCTGATACCACAGGTTCTGACACCTTTCCCAGTGCTCCTGCACTGGGAGTGCTGTGTCTGAGTGCCATTGAACAGGGAACATTTTGTAGCTATCCACATTACAAGAGGCAGCAAGGCAGAGCTCAATCAGGCATGGACAGGGAATGTTTTCCAGCTGGTACTGCTCATGCTCATGGCTGGGTGATTGTGTTACATTTCTCTGCCCTTTGTTGCTCTTTGTTCAGAGATGGTGGGATGGAATTCACCATATCTTTAAACTGTCACTTAGTGACACAGCTGCACTACTCATGTGCTTATCTTCTGGTTTGCAGCTTTTTTTCCCCCTGCTTTGTTTCTCCTACAATGTACATGTATTAACAGCTTTCTCATGAATTGGCTTTTTTTAAACATGTGCATTAATTCCTAAATTACAATGTGTCATATCCTTTCAACTGCTCATGAATGTCTTTGTAACTATGGTATTTTATGGCAATTTAACTCTGGAGATTACAAATAAAATTATCAGCTAAAAACAGAATGATTAGTAAGCCAAGATAAATGCTGTAAATTAATCATCATTTCATACATTGTACCGAGGTTTTAAATTTTCATGTTAACATAGCAGATGCAAATTTCTGAGGTGAAAATAGTTGTAGCAATTGTAACACTACAAACTATCAATCCTTAAAGACAAACAAAACACAGATGGGAAATTTTCAGCTAACCTTTCAGTGCCAGGCACCCTCACGGAACAGCAGCCATTTTTGAGCAGATATTTGCCACACGGCCACACTCTGACAGTTACTGTGCTTTGATTTTCCAGTTCCAGGTCAAGAAGGGTGCTGGTGACCCAGCACATACTGCAGGCACAGCTCTCCATAGTGAGATGTGAAAGAATGAAACTCCCCTGTCTGTAGAGCTTTTTTTGGGACAGGACATGTTGTACCCTCTGAGTCCTGCAGCACTTGTCCCAAGGGACAATTCATCCTCATTTAGAAAAAGGACCTTAGATGTAAAGAGAACATTTTCTTCTGCAAAATAACGGGGGGAAATCTTTTAATATTAAGATAAACAGAGGTGTACCCTGACATCCCCTAGGACATTTACAAATACAATCCTACTGTGTCCACATACAGATGCACACACATTTGCTTCACATTTTAAATTATATTGCATTGACTCAACTAGACAGAAAATGTGCAGGGTTACTCCCAGACAAAGATTAATCTTCCTTTGATATATTCAATACTTCACATGCTCCACATTATCTGGTGAGTATATATGCCTTGCCTTCAAGAATGTGATGTACTGTGCCATACATCATCATCTAATTTATTGAGTGTGCTTCTGCAGCATGCACTGCACATCCCTGCCCAGGGTCAGGATCACATGCCAATCTGCAGTCTTGCTTTCCCCAGCCCTGGGACTCCTCCAAGTGCCACAACTGCTGCAGTGTGTACAGCCAGCCCTGCTCACACCACTCACCTGCACAGCCCAATCTGACTTTTTTTTTGAACACATGTACAGCCAGCATAATGTTAAACCAGAAACAACCCATGACACTCATCAAAGGCAATAGCTTGGGAAAACCATTAAGCAAGAGGAAAGATTGATGCCAGCAGAAACACTGGAACAAGCAAAGCAGCTGGATCTATGCACTCAGACACTGGCATCCAGATAGACTCTCCTGGCTTTATTTAACAGGATGAAAACTCACTTGGGGCAGCTGAGTTTGACACTGTTCCCCACTTGTATGGCAGCTGTCTTTTAAACATGAGGAATTGAGAGACAGATGACCCTGACTCACCGAAATGAGCCTCATCTTCTGAGAGATTCCCATAGAAATGGAGCAGAATCTGTTTCGTGCTCCTACCCAGATCCTCTCAACACTCACTCTGCCCCGGTGCTCTTCAAGTCACAGGCCAAGAGGTGCTAACAGCCAGTGTGGTGAGAAATGGGAGGAGGGAAAAACGAGCAGATACAAAGATCTGTCCTCTATGTACAGTTCAGTTTGCTATTGAAGACATGGGGCTTCTGCAGAGAAGCAGCCTGGAGTAACATCCCCTGGTGAGCCCTGGTGGCCAAGAAGGCCAA
>NW_005057869.1:0-2194 GCF_000277835.1 Geospiza fortis
CTGAATAACATACAAATGTATTATCTGTGCTTACTAATTTTCTTGCCAGTCAAACTGTTTGTTTCACATTCTCAGTTAGACCAACAAAGCTGCTTGCTTTAACTGTTATTTGCAGCTCTAGTTTTACCTGACAATCAGGTGTTTTCATTGAGTTTTTTGTTGTTTTGGTGTTTGTTGCACCTTAAAACAGTCAGTACACCACTTTAACAGCAAATTATAGTTGTGTATTTCCAGAATTATCTAAGGCAACACATCATACAAAGACTTGAACAAGAGCAGTGCATGCCAAAGCATTCAAAACCTGAAATCAAGATGTTGATGCTTCTCTCTGAACTTATTTCAGTAAAGGACTTTGCTTTTTGGTGTGTTTTGCCCCAGGCACTGCTGTACCTGGGCAGAGTCTCACTTGGTGTGTCAGCAACAAGTACCATGGCTGACACCACCTGAGGGACTGTGAAATGATGCTTTCCATCTTTGTAATTGTTAGTTCCTGGTGTTAAAGTATATTTCATCTAAAGGCTTTCATCAGATGTCTGAAAAACTGCACAATTTCCCCCCCATAAAGTTGCAGTTCATGTAGTAATAGTAGCAGGGCATTGGATTTGGGTTTTTTCCACTAATGCTTTATTGTAGGAATTATATCAGCTTCATACTTTCCTTCTGCCATGCAGAACATGTAGGTAGACAGTGGGCAGGCAGTACGTGATGGGTGGTGTTTCTGAAGAGGTTTGTGTGTTGGTAACAATTGATGAGACATTGAAATTTGTCTGAAGAAGGAAAATCCGGGCGTACAATGCTGTGTGGGTGTGAGGGTGCATTGGTAAGAGCTCTGTGGAGATCTGTGACTCTGAAACTCCACAGGGGATGTTGCCTCTGAGGCAAAAACTGTCAGCATGACAGCCCTTTAGCATTGATCAAATCCTGGTTTCTGAAACCAAAATCACCTGGAAATGTGCATATCCATTATGTTTTTGCCAAGAGGGCAGAGCAGACAATGGGACTGAGGAGCTGGGATGGTTTGTAGACACCAGTGTCAGCCTCAAACATCATTTGCACTTTCCATTTTCACACATGGGGAGACTTCAGATCTCAGGAGGGTTTGGAGGACACCAGGAGGAGGGAATACCTGGCTCAGGAAGGTTGATGCTTGTTCATCCAAACCACTGCTCACTGCACAGAGCTGTCTGACCTGGTGGCTTCAGCCACATGAGCAGCAGCGGTTGTTTTGTGCAGGAGATGCCTGACAGGGACTCAACTAAACATGAGGAAAAGCCCCTCTTCCCAAGGACTAGGAGTGTCCTGGGATCCAGGACACCTCTTAGGGAAATGGGCTTGAACAGAGGAGTGGGTTTTAGCTTTTCCTTTTACAGAACAAAGCTGGGCTTTTTGCTTTTGCCTACATCTACATTTTGTAAGTTAAAGTAGTTTCAAACAGCTTTTGTCAGAAAAAGTGGGGGCAGCTCTTGTTCCCCCTCATCTATTAGTCTAGGCTGATGGAACTACCTGGTGAAGTGGGAGGGCAAACCAGGGAGGAAGCTTTTCCTGGAAGCAAACTGAGCAAGAATGGAATCTCTTTCAATTTATTCTTAACATACCTTTCATACAATCAGTAAATGGAGCTGACAAATAAGCTGGTAAGAGGGAAACACTGAGCCAGTGCCATTTAAAAGCCACTTGTGCTCTTTTTCATTTGGATACTGTTCATATGAAATGTAATTTAAATGCTAGGCTGGTTGCCAGGAGCTGGATTGTTGATGTTAAATGTACTTTCCATTAGAGCTGCGTATTGGAAAACTGCTTCCTAGTGCTGCAGGCATTGGAAGGGGTGGGTTACATCAGGGTGCCCCAGTTGTCCTTCTCAGGGTCTGGCCTCTCACCCTGCTCTCCACCTTCATCTCTGTAAAGACCAGCTGAATCAATACCTGCCATACCCAAAACGTGATTCCTCCTGACCACAGCAGCACGAGGTGCAATGCTTGTTCTGCTGTCCTAAAAACAAGCAACTTCTCACCTTTCAATTCCGGAAATCTGCTAATTGCTTTTGGGTTGTTGTGGGGGGTTTTCTTCTGTGTTCCAGACTGCTAATTTTCTCTGGTTGGTTTGTTTGTTTAATTTACTAATCTGGTGTTTGTTTTCATAGGACTGTTTCTTGCACCGTTCCCTATGCAAGAGAAGGCATTTCACCCTGTTTCAG
>NW_005057870.1:0-2193 GCF_000277835.1 Geospiza fortis
AAGAGAATGATTGTTGAATGATAATAAGTAACTTATAAACAGGCTATCAGAAACCTAGTTTTTAACAAATTACTTACAGGCTATTTTTTAAACAACTTTAACAGCAAAAGAAAATTCCTTTCATTTTTCTCTTTATAATAGTAATGAAATTTAAAACAATCAGGTGGATCATAGAAAAAGGTAACAATGCAATTTGAGGATTTGTTTCAAGGCTGTTGGTCTGAGTCATGCAAAGGAACAATTTGGGTTGTGATCAAGGTTAAGGAAATAGAGGATATTCCCCAGAAAGGTTTTGCATGCCAACAATAAGCCTTTGAATATGTAATTTCTTTCTAAACAATTTTTATTGTATGAATATCAAACTCTGACATGTGATGCATTCAAATAAATCAAAATACCATCTCCTTCTTTCACTGACAGGATCTATAGAAGCACAGTTAAGTGTAAAAATTAAACTGTGAGCTATACTTCTGTAATGATATTTTAACATAGAATTTCTCCTTTTTTCAGGTTGGCTATGACATGACTAAAAATGCTGCACAAAAATGTTTTGAAAAAGCAGGGCTGAAACCTACAGATGTTGATGTGATTGAACTTCATGACTGCTTCTCAGTTAATGAGTTTATCACCTATGAAGCTCTGGGACTGTGTCCAGAAGGTAATAGTAGCAATGGAGATAATTGTTTTATTGAAATGAAAAGCTCCAAGAATACACAAATTAAGAACTCCTATGATCTCAGTCTTAGGCCCCTTTTTTGGAGCTGCATTCTAGCATAATCTTACCCCAAGATTTCCCTCCATCCACGTATTTCCTTTGAAGAATATAAATATAGGACAAGAATTGCCTGTGGGGGGCCTTAGCAAGTCACTGATTTTGAAACATCTTTGCCTCAGAGATAGTGGCAAATTGTCAACGTGCATCTAAAGTCAACTGTGTAACAATGCTCAGATTAGTTTAGGTCAGTGAATTTGCTGGATTTACAACAGATTCAATGGCAATGGAATTTAGCTCTGTGTATGTAAGTAAAATCATTAAAATTTTCTGCTGAAAAGGGTATTTTATGATTTCAAATAAAAAATGCATTGAACTGCTATTTCAGTTCGTGATGTATTTAAATTGTAAGCATATTATTGTTTTGCATAGATTATCACCTGATGTAATCTTTCTCTAATTTGTTTTTAACTGTGAGGAAATACCATATTCTGGCACTAGGTGGCATATTAAGTCTGAGTTTCTTACTGAAACAGACATTAATGAAACTCCAGGAAGACTTATGTGTTTGCCTTTGAATATCTGCTTTCTACTGTCGTTTTTGCTGTGTTTTTATGATATCTGCAGCGAAAATGGTAAATGTTTGACATATTTAACAGGTACATTAAGCTCTTTAGGTTCATTCCTTTAACTGATGCAGAATAATCCTGGTGGTACTTGTCTATTTGACTAATTAGCCTTGTGCATCGTTATTTAAGTGCTGTTCTCACAACCCTTTGTCAGACTGGCCTTAATAGCATATGACACTTATCTTGGAATGATAGACTAATTAGGCATAAAGATTAATGAAATGGCATAAACCACTGTGGATTTAGATGAGCAAATCTAACCTGGTATTCTCATGGCACCATGGAACAATGACAGATCTTTTTTACACGTCAGTGTTAATAATGTAGGTTGGAGAAGCTGGTACAAGAATAAATGAGTAAGAGCCTGGTTAAAAGGGAGAATTGTCTGTAGTCTGTAAAGCTAAACAATTCTGAACATTAGTCTTCTGAGTGGCTTTATTCACTATTTTGATGTGTGAATGCAGCCCAAGGTACCGTTAGTTGGCCTTTGTGGCAAAGGTTTTTGTTCAATTTGGTGTTCACCTTCCAAGTCTTGGGGGTCACAAATTACAACTTACAAAAATGTAATTATCATTGCAGTTTCATGAACAAAATAGAAATAGTTTCATTATACTGATTACATCATAATGCTGTATACACCAACAGAACAATTCAACTGTAAATTAAAAACAACTTTTGTACAAATGCTTCTCTTCCACGTTATGCATTCTCCAATGGTATAAGCAAGTCTCATTAATGTAGTTTGGCCAATTTTTGCTCTTTGTGAAATATGAGCTGTAACATTTCCTAGGGTTTGACTGACATGCAGCATCTCTGGTAAGTTACAGCAGAACTGAAAAATCACTTACAAAT
>NW_005057872.1:0-2192 GCF_000277835.1 Geospiza fortis
TTTTTTTTTTGTCAAGGAATTTTTTTCTTCACAACAGAGAAGGGGCTCAAAGTGTTCTATTTTTGGTTCTGCACAGGAATTTAATTCAGCTGCTGCCCAGTCTTTGTGCACTCAACACCCCTTTGACAGTTTGGTTTCGGGGGCACATAGGACTAATGAGCCAAGGCATGACTGCAGTCAGAGACTGGCGCCTCCCAGGCCTGTGACTGTTGTTCAAGTGAATAGGCAATTTCTCTGATTAGCTTGGAATTTGCAGCATTATCCAGATGGTTATTTGGCATGAGCCCTTTTTCAAGGATCACAGTCAATTTGAGAGATTGAGTCACCTGAAGAAAAGGTCTGCAGAGACAGTAGTTGCTAGATGCTGCCTGTGATAGGATGGGAGAATGGGCTTCTCCTCGACTTCATCTTGCTCTGCAGCTGCTTGCCAACCTCTTTTATCTTACTGTAGCAAAAGGGAATAAGTAGGTGAGTCATCACATTTTCCTAGTGAGAGACATTAATTGGGAGAAGAAATAATTAACTGGGAGAAGAGTAAAGGGCTTCTTTTTAAAACTGAAATCTAACAAAAAGTGAAATGTCAGATCACCATTCTGCTTATATTGGTGTGTCAGAGACTCACTGCATGCTGAAGACAACTTGTTTGTGCAGAATATTCATATGACTCTAACATGGGTACAGTTTGCTGCATGTGGGGAAAAGAAAATAAGCATTTTCTGGAATATTTTTCTTTCTAAATGACTCAAGTTATCGAAACTACTTGACAATTGTAAAGCGGCAATTCATGGACTGTAACAGGGTAATACAGGACCTGATGGATGTAATATGTCTTTTTATACCTGATGCAGTTCCTGCAGTTCCTAGGGTAGTAACAAAGGTCTTAGAGCTGCTCATGAAAGGAGATATGTGTCCTAGAACCCTTTTGCAGCTTATTCAACAGACTTGATGCTGATGTATTAATATGTTTTTACTCCAAACAGAGTCAGGTTGATAATCAGACCTAGCTGTATCTTCAGGTGTTCAACACATGCCTCACATTTCAGCCAGTCTCTGTGAATAAGCTTCAAGTTGTTGAGATAACTTACAGCAGTGCAAGGGAAAGATGATTTGCCTACTTTCTACTCAGTCTGACATAAAGGTTCCTGCCCTCACTGCATTCAAAGAAAGGACACACAACGCTGACAATTCACTTTGTTTACTTTCATTTCATGTTCTATAAAGTAATTATGGTATAACTGTAGGCTTTCCCATTATTTAAAGCAAAATAGCACAGAGACGATTAAACAAGGAAGTAAATTGTAATCATCCATCATCCACCCCAGAAACACCAACAATGTGACAATTTGTTATTATGCAAAAATTGCAAAGTTGAGGCCATGCCAGTAAGTATCCAGACACTCTTTTTAAGTTCATCACCTTGTCATGTTCACATTTTGATGCAGCCCACATTCACATGCTGTCATGCAACAGAGGTCCTGTTCCATTTGAGGCATAGATTGACTGGTGCTCCCTAAAGAAGAAACAATTTGGTATTTGTTTATTGCACATCTTTATTCACATCTCAGATGCAAAAAAGGAACTAAATGTCATCTAAGGTGGGATGGAGACATGTTGCCGTCTGAGCAATCTGTGCCTGTCTTCTGAGGAAGCAATATTTTAAGCAATAGCTTAGCACATGCCCACAGCACTGAGCCGGGCAGTCATAGCTACTTCCAGCTAGAGCATGACCAAGTTGTGAAATTAGTCAGGTCATGAAAACAAAGTACTGAATCTCTATTTTTTCACACATTCCCAGGAATATCCCTATAGATTGGCTGAAACATTTCAGAAACCTTCATCTTGAGGAAGATATGCCATATGCAAAACTTCAATTTGACACAATTTTAATTAACAGAATATAAATTCTTGAAAGCTGGTATTTGAAACAACAGTAGTAATAGGGACCTTATTAGACTTATCATGAACTAGCAAATAATAAGAGAGATTAATTTACAAAAACCAATTTTTCTAAGTTCTGGCTTCAGTTTATTTCCTTGAACTTAGTGTTGATATTTTTGTTGACTTCACAAAGTTAACATAGAAACTGCATTCTGTGTCTATTATTATAAAGTATTATTTTATATCTAAGCTATCATTATTAGCTGAACAATCTAAACCCTTTTCCATCCCCCTCCCCCCTGCCCAAAGAACCA
>NW_005057873.1:0-2189 GCF_000277835.1 Geospiza fortis
GAAAAAAAAGTGGTTTGCAGCATTTGAATTCATGGCATATTTCTTCATGTGGAAGAAATATCCCCAGAAATGTGACCAAGTATGGGTGGCTGAAGTGTATGCCTTTGTTAAAATAGGCTGTTATAAATGTCTCAAACTAGTGCCCACCCTCTTGGTTTGCAGAGACTTCTTCAATCATCCTAGGATATTTATGTTCAGGGTGCTTCTTTGGACTGAGACTATTAAGTCTTTAGGATGAGGATGATAGCCATGTGTACCCACTGTTTAGCATAATTTTGTTCAATAAATTTGAAAATTGTTGTCATCAGAGTATATGTGTATGGGAAATTGAAGTCCCAGTGGGATGTGAAGTACCTAGAGATCTGAAAGCCATCATAAGCTAGGGATCATCTTTCTTGATCCATGTTTGGGAGCTCCTGTACAGTAGAAAACACAGAGTACAGTCTAGAGCCAACCTCACCTCCCTTTCACTGATTTAAAAAGAAGCAGCCTATTGAGGCTGCTGATGTTTTCTTTGTATCACTAAGGCAGTTTCCTTATTACTGCCTCCTTTCTATATTCTTCTTCCCCACACAGCCTAAGTTTTGTTATGACATTACTGTTGAATACAATATCTGCATATTTTCCCAATGTGATCATTTGAGTCTATTGAGGTCTGTGTTTTACTTCCAAGTTTTTATGAAAGACAATAAATACATTTTGAAAAAACTAACTGAATAGAATTTTACTTATGAGACACAGAACTGCAATTCTATCCCTCACTATTTTGTTTTGCTCTCTCCTTTGGGACATGTTTCAAGATATTAACCATCTACCTGGGTTCCATATATAGTAAAAGAATATAATCTACAGTGTCCACTGAGCAGTGAGATTATAACTTTATCTACCTGCTTTAAAACAAGTGCAAAAAGACCTCACTTTGGTGATAACACTATTCACTGAGTGCACTGCTATCTTATTACAGAAAGACTAAGGGTGCATAAGGGTCTTCTTGCTAGTTTTGATGGAGGTTTGTATAATACTTTTGTTTCCTAACTTTCCCATGTCTTTTATTTACCAATAGTTATTCGTGAACAATAATAGTAATAACCCAGTTATTACTAGGTTGCTGTAGAAAAAAAAATCCTCATTCCTGGTTTGAAAAGGACAGTTTTAAAATTATTCTTTTTTCCCTGTGTTGTTTTATGTTTAACTTGCTTGAAATCGAAGGAAGTGCAAGAAAAAAGGCTTGGGTTATGTAGGAACAAACCTGAAAGCGTGTTGAGAGATGCAAAGAAAGAGTAGACGACTAAATCAGATTGTCACTTAAGAAAAGGGTACTTTTGAACTTTGAATTCTCCATGCCAAACCATAGGGTGTAGTGGTCTGTGACTGCCATTCTTGTAGGAAACTGGGAAAAGGAGAGATGTGTAAAACTAACAAGATGCTGGCTTTTAGTAGGAACTAAATAAGTATGACTGAGAGGATAATAAGGCTCATTTTAGTATTAGCATGAGCATTTTTCATCAAAGTCTTCATAGAGTTATGTTTGGGTATCATTAATGTGCATATGTCTTTGCTGGGAGATGAAGGATATCCTACAGGGTCCTGTATGGGAGCTTGAGACAAGATCAATGTTTATGAGGCTGTGGGGAAAAGGAGCTGACCAAGACTGATGTAATACAGTCTGCAGAGGCAGATCCTGACTTTACTCCTTCATGGGGGTAAATGAACTTTATCACAAAACCATCTTTCCAAGGCTGGGGTCTAGCTGGTGGCCAAAGGAAGTGCTGGAAGCAGGACAGCCCCTAACTCCAGGAATTGTTCTCCCCTGCCCTGGTTTGCACAGGCTGCACACAGATGGCAGCATCCCCACTGGTGCTCCCACCAGTGAAAGCAGATGGCAGTGGGCAGCTCTGCCTGCTCCCAGCCTGATGGACCTGCTGTCCACTTCAGTGAAGCTCTCTGCCATCATTCCTCTTTTTTTCCTTTCACCTGCATAAAATCTGTTTGCTCATTTATCATGGAGATGTATTTTATCCTGCAGACCAGGAAAATTACTGGATGCACTCCTGCAGTTCATACAATTTGGGAGATGGCTTTGCCAGTTACACCAGACACTGCTCACTGCCAAAATGCCAGCTGACAGACACGTAGCCAGTTGTTTGCTGAATTTTGTCAAGGTGGTCTAGACCACTTTTTGTAACTTT
>NW_005057874.1:0-2188 GCF_000277835.1 Geospiza fortis
GGAAGGAGAGGAAGGAGAGGAAGGAAGCTGCCTGCTGTTGCCCACTCCAGCATCACCAGGAAGACTATCTATCTGGGCACATCTTTCAGGGACAAATTTAAGTATTTTCTGCTCTGTCACCATCTGGGAGGGCTCCTTGCATCTCAGAAATAGCACCACATCCAACTGTGTGTCGTGGCCTTTGTTTTGCTCCCAAGGAGGGTTTCAATCCCCAGTTTTCCTGCAGCAATCAGCTGGCTGGGGGCTTCAGCAGGCGTTTGAAACAGCTTCATTTGGAAGGCTCCCGTAACTGACAGCTGAGCAACAACCTGCCAGTTCACAATTTCACTTGCTGCTCGGTGTTTAGCTGCTGGTAGGAAAAAAGAAAGAAGAAAAACATAAATATTTAATCAACATTTTTAGTTGTAAAATATGGTTTTAGGGAAGTTCTGATTCACTCTCTTACTGAAAAGAAATGGATGGAGCGATTCTTTGTCTGCAAAGCTCATGATGGGGCATGTCCCAAGCAGCACCAGGCAAGCACTGCTTCTCCTGATTTCCCACGGCACAGGAAGAGTTAGAACTGCTTGTTACTCTGTCTGTTCACACCACTCAGTTTGTCACATCCTGGTTTTCTGTGTTTTACCTACAAAATGCCCCAAGATATAATTTTGCAAGTGTAGTTTGGAAATCATGGTAGAAAAAACACAGACTAAACTATTTAATATTACTCCTGTTTCTTCTAGCTCTGTTTATGTTGTTACCATTTATCCTAAGAGGCAATTAAAGCATTTGTTTCAAATTATAGTCACAAATGTGACGTCTTTTTTGGCAGTGACTTGATTAACCTGTCAATCCTGATTATTATTAAGCAAACTATTCATTTTGTGTGTTTGTTGCTGCTCATGTTCTCCATCCCTGCTCCCCAAAGGAACTGGGATTCTGCTGCTGCTGCTCCCTGAGTGGAAAATTCTCAAATATGGGGCCATCCAAAAATTGACCCTAATAGTGAAATAATGATATGGATATCACACAAATATTAGGATTCAGGAGCATTTTCATAGACACACAGCTGTTGTCTGAGCACTCCTGAAGAGCACAGGAGTGTTATTTGCAGCAGCTTGAACTCTGTGCTTTGCTCATCCAGGGAATTCATGTCAATCCTCTGGCTCTTTGTTGTCTGCTCCTTCACATCTCAGAACAGTTCTGCTCAGTTCTTTGTGCTGAAACCCTGTATTGGAGTCTGCTGGACAATACATCTGGGATCCTTTCTGCTACTGAACTGCAAAGTCATCACACAGTGTGTCTGAGGGATCTCCTTTTGCTTTTAATTCTTTTTTGGCTTAGTTTTTGCTCTATTAATAGTGACAATTAAAATTAAGAAAATAGAACAAGACACAGAAAGTTTATCCACCTGAACAAAACTGGAAATTGGAAATACTTTTTTTAAAGATCCTGGATTTTGGAAGAAGTTTGCCATATTGTTCCCCACATGGCTGTAAGACAAGGTTATTAAAAAGTGCTCATTCACACGAGATGTTTTGCACCCAACTGCTTACAACCAGTTAGTTGACTATGAAACTGCCCAATTTCTGTGTGTAATCAAAGTAACTGTGTACACATTTGGCATGTAATTACGTTTCTAAATTGATTAAAATCCAGCCCTGAAACGATTGCGAGCGAAGGCTTGGCTCCAATGATTAGTTCTTAAAACTTCTTTCACAAGCTTGAGCAAATAACACACTTGCCAAAAAATGCTGCCAACTGTGAAAGTTAATTATGATAAATGCAACACAGTTCTCTCATCACCAGTGCACAGAAAAAGGCTTTTGCCTCTCCCAACGTTATCGGCCATCAAGACAAAGATGGCGCTTCAGTATTTTTTTCCCTTTAACAAGGACAGATATGCCATGAGTGACAGTTAAATTTGTTGGAGGTATTAAATTGCTAATGCTAATGCATTTTACAATCTTCTGAACTGATTTAATATATTAGACTGTCACTCAAAGTCTTAATAAACAATTCCACACTCTTAGTTTCAAATCATCATGTCAGACCTGGAGGTTTTCTCAATTGGCCTCCATTGTTAATGTGATAGTAGTTTACAAACAAATGCCTTTTTTTCTTCATAGGTTGGTTCATATGAAACTTTAATGGGTTCTTCTCTTGCTTCTCTTTTTTATGTATTACAAAACATGTGCCAGAGCTT
>NW_005057875.1:0-2187 GCF_000277835.1 Geospiza fortis
GCCTTGTTTACTTCTCCCTAGACCTGACATAATTGGACACTAGTGTCGCCTTTATCTTATCTCAATGCAGGTTGCTTAATTCCCAGCCTAATTTCCAAAAATCCAGGAAACATATTTGTGTTTTTCTGTCAACCCTCGAGCTTTTCCATCTTATTTTCTCCCTCTGGCCTGGATGCACGTGTGTGGATGTCTGGCAACCCACCAAGGTAAACCCATCACAATATTTTCATCCACTGATTAATAAAATAAAGCATGGTTAATAAACTGTATATTGAACTAGTAATTTCAGCCATACTAAAATCTGTTCCTTCTGACAGCACCACAAGTTTTTCCGCTGGATAAAATGGCTACAGAATTGAAGACTATTAGATATGTTTGTCTCTTTATCAAAAGTTTATACATAGGCATGAAGTTGGGGTTTAGCCCAAAGTGTCTTTCTTGAAGGCTAATTTTTGACATTTTTTCTAACATTTTATATGCCTAATACCTAGTAGCTGTTTGAATTACAAGCAGTTGATGGGGAATTCTAGATTTGGAGAGGAAAATGTTAACCACTGTTCCTTTTTCCTTAATTCAGTGAACATAGTAATTAAAGTCCTATTTGCTGGCATAAATATCTGGAACTACAATACCAAACTTGACCTTCCTTAATAAAAAATATTAAAAGATAGCAGTAACAATAATGATAATAATATACAACAACAATAAATTATTAATTATGTATGTAGTATGGAATATTTTATAAGACTTTTTACAAGCATACAGTAAATTACATTCTCTACTTCAAAGTGAATAATAAACAAAATTGTGTTTTCAGGGACTCATGATAAACTTGTTTATTAGGGATAGGCAGAATAAATATAGCAACAAAAAAGGAACATTCTACATATTTCTGTCACATTTTCATGAGAAATGCTACAGCATGAAGTTTGTCTTGATTTATCAAGGCCTGGCTTAAAATAAAAACCAAAATAATTAATAGATTCAGTTAACTGAGGTATGGAAGTAGTCAACAATTGATCAACAGAAAGAAAATTAAATCAACTTTTTTACAATAATTTATAAGGCATAAGAGCTGAAGAACTAAAGCTTTCTATTTTCTTTCTATTTATCATTATCTGCAAAATCTAGTGAACAATAGTCTGTATTTTATCATATAACTTTTGTACTCTTAGACTATTGCTATGGTCCTTTCACTTTTGAAATGTAATTTCCTCTGAGTATTAGACTTCTGTTGATGGGGGTTTTTTTGTGTGATTGTTAAGTTGAAAGCTATATGTGTTCAAATTTCAAGTAGCAATAGTACTGGTTTGTTTTGAACTGAGACCTGATAGGTGGGAATTTTATCTATCCCATATTTCTGATATTAGAAAATACAAACATTTCTTTCCTATTTGCTCTTTCTCTGTTAGTCATGGGGTTTTATGCTATTTTGTCATGTCTCTTCTAAAACTTCAGAAGCTTTAGTTCATTTAATCATTACCTGAATAAAAGTTTACTCTGTCTGTTCATTCCTTACACGTACGGTGCAACCTGTTTTGTCATTTTTGTTGTCCTTCACCATCGTCTCTGACTTCCAAGTCAAACATTATTTTTTTGTGATAAGGACAGTGTCTGCACACAACATTGAAAATATGAGTTCATGTTATGAATTTATTTTGTTTCTCCCCTTCCTTTTCTAATATTGTTTGCTTGACCAACATTGAAATCTGTCCTATTGTTTTTGTACATCTATTTATTCTTCAGTTGTACGAGACTTAATAAAGATCATATTGCTGTTTATACAGAACAAGACAGTGTTTTTCCTATGTATTCTGCACCTGTATTGAATCCCTCTTGCTGATATAATTAGGTCTGACCATTCCCCTTCATTATCTCTCTTCTATGTTTTAGCCTATTAACAATGAGTTTATACCTTTGCTGCATCTTAGTTTCCTCAAGGATCCCTTTGAAAACTTATGTGGACTCTATTATGTTCCTCTTCTCCACAGAATTCTTAATTTTTTTTAAAATAGGTTCATTGATTTTGTGGGAAATAATTTTCCTTAGAAGATCTTGTCTCTCCTGAATAAATCATATTTATTCCCATGCCCAGCAATTCTGCTTTCAATCCAGTCTCTACAGAAGGCCAATATAGAAATTAGGCTGTTAAATTCTTAGTTCTGTGGATCTTTCCCCATTTTTTTT
>NW_005057876.1:0-2187 GCF_000277835.1 Geospiza fortis
AAGAATCACACCATGTACCTGAGAGCAATTGTCCAAAATGCTTCTTGAACTCCTGTGTTTCTTGAATGTTGTTCTCAAATGTTTTTCTCTTTTCAGGAGGTAGAACCAATAGACCTGCTAGCCTTCAACTCTGCTGCTGAACTGGAAGCCCTGGGTTTAGAGAAGCTGAAGATGGGATTGATGTCTTTGGGACTGAAATGTGGAGGCACTTTGAAGGAAAGAGCAGCAAGGCTTTTTTCAGTGAGAGGTCTGTCTAGAGACCAGATCAAGCCATCCCTATTTGCAAAGCCCCCTAAAGGGAAAACCTCTAGTTAGATTTGGGAATATTTACTTTTTTTGCATGTGTATTTGATGTCATTAAATAAAAGCTCTTGGTATCCTTTCAACTGAGTATCACCAGCTTCTGAACTCACATCCACAAGATTCCCAGGGAGTTTTGGAAAGGATGGGCAGGTGGAAGGATAGACATCATCATGGACACAGTGCTTGGAGATCTGTTCCACAGGGTATTGGAGGGAGAAGAGAAACACTGAGGCTCTGCAAATCACATCCCATGGAGGCTGTGACAGGACAAGTGGAGTCTGTGTGGAAAGGAAATGGGTGTGTTTACTGACTGTTTCACTAGGAAACTGGGATGCAGGGTGCTTGGGAGGTCACCTTAGCCTGTTGAAGTTTTGCTGGTGTAAATCCAGAGGGTGGGGATGTTAGATCTGGCAGTCCCTGCCCGGGTGGCAAAGCTTTGATGTCACCAGCTCTCTAAAAGGCAGTGACAATGTTTGGGACAAGAGAGCTTTCAGCTCTTTGAGCACACTCAAGCTCCTCTCTAGTATGGGAAGGGGAGTGTGGGACAAAAAGTGAAGTGGCCATTTTAGTGGTGTGTTTTGGCAGCAACTCTACCCAAGTTATTTCCCTTCACTGCAGTTCTCTCTTGCTTCAGTTTGTACTGATGCAGCCACTTCCAAGCCTACCCCGTGTGTCACACACTTGCCTTTAGTGTTGTGGGTTCCTTATTAAACCAAATCAGTTCCCTGATGTGGCTCTATCAAATTTGTGCCAGCACAACAGAAGCAGAATTACATAAAAACACTGGTTGGGATATTTTAAACCACCAGTAGCACCAAACACTATTGACAAACTGCATCTTCAGTAGTGCCAGAATTAAAAGAAATGCCCCACATCTATTTTAGAGGGCAACAGCTGTGCCTTGAACCAGCACCACACTTTGGCAATTTTATTTTGGAATTGTTTAGCTCCTGCTGAGTGAAAAAAGGAACAAGCATTTGCTCTAGGATCTTCCCACATGGAGGGTTAGCCTAGAGCATTATTGTGTCTGGAGAGCCAGAGGGGTGCTCACTGGCAATTCAGGACTTTCACATGCTCAAAGGGCATCCTTTTGGAAACAGCTGGGTAACCACAGGACTTAGACTGATCTTTCAACAGAAGAGAAACAAGTAGGTGAAGTGCTTGAAGCTTTTTAAGACTTTGGACAAGAACAGAAAAGTCAACAGTTGGAAAAAAAAAATAAACTGAACCAGTTCCAGTGTTACATGGGCAATTTCTGTAGGAGAGAAAGGCCTCAGAACAGAGGTGATCTTTCTAGTCCAGGCCAAGAGGATAATGCAGTTTGTAGCCTGTGTCTGTCTTTTCCGGAGTATTTATGTAGCTTTAGATTTCAAAGATGTTTCTGGTTGTAAATGCACCAAAACTGTGAAGATCTTCCCAGAGAAAAGGTTCAATCTCCTACGGAACTGCTTCCCCAAAAAGCAAGTGGTGTGACTTAGAGAAGTCACACTTCTGAAGTGTCATTTTAAATGCATTTATTTCAAGCACCTAAGCAGTGCCTTGTGTTTCACTGGCATTTCAGAGTTACTGACTGAAAAAAAGTAATGAGTGAAAACACTGGCACAAGCCTGAGGGAGGGCTTTTCCTCACTTCACAGGGATCCATCTCTTCCCTGGAAAGAAAGATGAGTACACCTAATACACAAAACAGCAGGAACAAGACAGGTCATAGAGGGAAGGAGCTGCTGGAGGTTTAGAAATGTCATCAGCAGCAGACACAATAACAGCTACCAAAAGGTTCCATTCCATTGTCCTCACCTGCACGGTGCTAACAAGTTCCTCAAAGGCCCCTCAGTGATGTTGTTAGTGTTTAGGAACTCATAATCACAGAATGATTATATGCAGG
>NW_005057877.1:0-2187 GCF_000277835.1 Geospiza fortis
TTTTTTTCCAACTTTTTTTTCTATTATAAAAATCAACAAAAAAAAAGTTAGTTCATAAATATTCAACACATTCAGTTCCCTTCTTGACTTTATCTTTTGATAATAAAACTGGAATCAGAGCCAATATGTACATTTCAAGGAAATTTATAACGTAAAGCACAGAACATAGAACAAAGTATAAAAATCATTTATGATTGAAACTGTAGATTGAAGTTGGTGCAAGTCTCTCCCTGAGTAGCATCCTACAATTGCTTCATAATGTTGGGATTTGTATTCATAAGCTTTTTAATGTATGCAGCCAACCTCTTATTCTTTATTGTGTAACCACTGCACTGATTCTGCTTGGGAAAGTTGGGATGACTGATTGAAAAATTAGGAAGGAATTGATTTTACAGAATGTTAAATTCCTGATGAGAGCATTTTAACATCTAAAATAGACTTTCAAACTTTTGCACAGCCAAAATGATAAAAAGTAATCTTTATAGCTGTGAATATATTAGTTTAATGCTTGCACCTGCATATGCAGACAGAACTGATCTATTTGGGATTTTACGTTTTTTGTCATTTTTGTTACCAATCTATGACTTTTGAGACAAAATATGAGGGTGGGAGTTCAAGGATTTAGAGGGATGATTAAGCTCTAAGTCAACAGTTAAAAAACATGTTGTCTTGGCATGAAAAAGACAAGTATAATTTGTGTGAGGGCAAACCAACAATGAAAGCAAAAGGTAGTTTTTGTTTGCCTTTTAGTGAGGTTATTCTTACCATATTAAAAAATAAGGTGTCTCAGTCTATCCTTCTTCATTTTGATGAGCACAAATCTGGCAGAATGTAATCGTAAAAAGGTTGTGTTGATGGTTTGGGTTTTTTTCAAAACATGATTCCTACTAGTTTGGCAGTGTTTTCTGTCCTAGTTTTTGACATCAAGAATCCCAGTGACTTGAAAGATAACAATGGGCATGAAGCACTGATGATGGATATTGCTGACAGTTGTGGTTAGTAGTGGGAATATTTGGCACTGGAAGTTATTCAACGAGGAAAATATTGTTATTTGGTGTGCCTGTCTGATAAAAAAATAAAATTTTAGCTACTAAATTCAGTAGCATATAATAGGAATAGCACCTCATTAATCAAATTTGTTGAGTAAAATTTAGATTGCAAAACAAAATGAAATCACAAGGGAAACACATCACTGTTTTCCAAAGGTATTGAACTTTCCATTTTGTAGATGGTAAATATGTCCCTGCATCATCAGGCAACACCTCAAAGTACAGCTCTGCACCCCAATGACAGCAGAATGAGTCTCATCCTTCAGATGTGTTGTTGGAGTCTGCTGGTGTGCGACTCAAAGCTGCCATATAATAGTATAGTACAGCAATGCTCTCTTATACCAATACTTTTATTTTATTAAATAATCATTCTGCCTTTTAACTGCAGTATAAAATGCATAAATATATTCTTAGTATTTTTTTATTTCCATAATGTTAATTCTTGCACTAAAGGATAATGTCAATGACTGACTGTATTTCTCCCAAATACGTTTTACACTGATGAATATGTTTATTAAGATATGTCAAATGATTTCTCTGAATTAAAAGCTGAATAGAAGTAAATGATAGGATGCAAGGCAGTAATCCAATCTCATTGTTCTTATTGTACAATAAATGAAGAAAGATAGAGCGAAAACTTCACTGTGCAGTTCTAATGGAAATCCTTATATGCAGCAGAGCTTATGAAGACCTACCCAATACAACTCAAACCTAAAATTGCCAGAATCCATAACAGCCTCATAGATCTTCCAATAAAATCTAACAAAAATATCTGAAACCAAAGAAGAGGCCTCCTGAACATATGGAATGATGTTGAGTTTGATTTGATTACAAACCAAATTCCTCAGTCCTGTTCATGCAAAATTTTACATTTACTATTGCTTTTGCTTTTCATTTTTTTCATTTGCCAGGTTAAGCAAACAGGATGATTCCAAAGGCATGGAATTAGCTGTTTGGTAGGAGCAATGCCAGAGTTCTGACATAGTACACTACCCTGGTGTAGTTACAAATAAATAGATATTGTGTATGATGTATAGTTACATTTCCAAAATCATCCTGTTTTTAAAAAAATTTAATTGATGAAATCTACCAAAAGTCAATGACAAATGAGATATTTCATTTGTTTTCCTTTTTTTTT
>NW_005057878.1:0-2185 GCF_000277835.1 Geospiza fortis
TTTTCTCTATTACCTAGAGAAAATAACAACAGCTGCAGACTTTTTATCATGTGTGTAAGTCAGTCTCCTGTTAGGCTGCTGTACCACATTTTCTTCGCGGGCTAAAAAGTGTCATGAATGGTGACTACTGACTAGCATCCTGTAGGAAGTTCTTCAACAACTTGGGGAAGAATGGTTTGGTTGTGGCTGCTAATGCTTGAGCTTAGGACATTTATCTGAAACTTGGTCACCCTACTTCTAATTTCTATTTCTTGCTGTGTTTGGTTTTCAAATGATGACACAGAATATGAGCTATTTCTTGCCTCATTTCCATATCTGTCCTCCTTAGGGTGAAAAAAATCAAAATCTCTCCAAACAATGATGAAATCTTGATGATCTTAATTTTTTATTCTCTAATTACATATCTTTGTATACAAATTTCTACCAGAGAGGGTTTGATTTCCTTCACTATGGGGAGCTGACCTTTACCACTTTATCACAGTCAGTTTGACAGAAAAAAGGAAGTTCAGGGCAGTTTAAAAGTCATTACCTAGGTGAACTCAATATTTTAAATTATCACTCTGTTCTTGTTAGACTTGTTAGACTGTCAAGTCAGAATACTTCCAGTATTAATTACAATATAATGTAGTCATTTCTTGAAGATGTAAAGAATTCCAATTACACTTCTAAATCTGAATTTAACTATTCCTCAAAAACTTAAAGTGGCTTTTGCTGTTAGTTAGGTAGATAAGATGCCCCACAGAAGTCATAAATATTCACTTCATTTCATATTGTTCTCTACTTGTCAGCTGTGCAGCAGTCCCATGGGTAAAGACGTAGTCACTCAGATAGCGTGGCCCATGTATTTAGCATATGAGAAGGCAAGCCATGGAGGGTTTATCCAGATAATGGATTTACAAGCTCCACTGTTGCCAGGCACTCACAAATTGGCTGATAAATTTGGTGTGCTCAAAGTCTGAAGTGTGGCATTTATGATGAGACAGAGCTGCATGTCTCAGGGTGTTTCTTCTCTGTTTCAGCTGGGCAATCCTCCTCGTACCTTTCCACCACTGCCTCACCAGGCAGGCTCATCCCAGCAGCTCTCTGGCTGGAACAAGCAGTTGTACAGTTAATTCCATCCCCATAATTTCCCTCCCTTCTCTATTACCTTTTTAATTACAAATCAGACTGCACTTGTGACATATTATTTTATCATTGAATATAGACTTCAGACTCTGTATGATGCTTAATAATGCCTCAGCTTTTAAATCCGTTTTACAGGCAGTGTTTAACAAAACTCCATATAGCATGGCATGAAAGCATCAGGAAGAATTATGATGTTATTCTATTTATTTACACTTGAATTTTGCTTAGATCAGGGAATAAAACAGGCCTTTATATTTGCCTTACTTTGGACTTTACTAATGCCTCAATAAAATACTATTGCAGGGTTTTTTCCCAACTTTTGATTGAGGCAGAAGTTCAAATTTAAAGTGTTTGCCTTTGATTAACCTTTTTCTTCAATAAAGTCAAGAGATGCTATAAAGTTAAATGAATGTAAAATCAAGTTCCTGTTGAACAAGAGGACTGTGCTTTTTTTTACAGATCAGACTGCTTGTAATGAAGATACAATGATCAGTCTTCAAGAATCAGAGGATCTTTCTAGAGATGAGAGGGATCAACATCAAGGGCATGCAGGTTTTGGTAAGCGGGCATCTGTAACTATGCAAATGAAATGGTGGACTCTTACTTCAGTTCCTGGAAGGTTTTTTCCCTAATCAATTCCACTATGTGCAAAAGGATTCAGTGTCTCTTCTTGAATTTCTATGCATGTAGAGCCTATCTTTCCTGTTCTATATGCAGCTTCTCAGCATGTTTTCTCATAGCCTATTAATTCTGTGTCAGCTGGCAAAGCCCTGCCTTCCTGCTCTGGTTCTGGATGGCAGGGCTGCTGCAGTCCATTCCCTCTTCACTCTGCTGGAGCTGGAGAGATCTTGTGGGTGCAGTAGCACTGGATGTTGCGTCATCAGGTGTTTGTGCTGAGCTGATCTCTGTCTGCTGAAAAACATTTTCTTCCAATTTGCATGGCACTGTTCAGGGGTTAGAACATTGTCTTTGCAATCCTCTTTCTCATGCAGTATTCAGAGAAACTAACAAACACCAATGGACAATGAGACGGGTTTATTTTGGCTACAGTCAACAAAGA
>NW_005057879.1:0-2184 GCF_000277835.1 Geospiza fortis
TTTGGGTGGATTTGGGTCCATTTTGGGGGATTTTGGTCACTTTTGGGGCTCCCATTCTAAAGAAGCCAATGAAGACCAATGGATGGAACGGGTGGTCCGGGGCTGATTTTGGTGCAGATTTTTGGGGGAAAATCCGAATTTTTGGGGGTTTTCTGATTTTGGGGAACTCTCTGGATGCATTGTGGGGGATTTTGAACCAGTTTTGGGTGGATTTGAGTCAATTTTGGGTGGATTTGAGTCAATTTTGGGGTGATTTGAGCCAATTTTGGGTCCCCACTCTAAAGAAGCCATTGAAGACCAATGGATGGGACGCGGGGTCCGGGGCTGATTTTGGTGCAGATTTTTGGGGGAAAATCTGAATTTTTTGGGGTTTTCTGATTTTGGGGAATCCCAGGGGGTCTCTGAGTCCATTCTGGGGGGATTTGAGCCAATTTTGGGTGGATTTGGGTCAGTTTGGGGCCCCACTCTAAAGAAGCCAATGAAGACCAATGGATGGAACGCGGGGTCTGGGGCTGATTTTGGTGCAGATTTTTGGGGGAAAATCTGAATTTTTTGGGGTTTTTTGCTTTCGGGAGGGTCTCCCTCACCCGAGAGGATGAAGAAGATGCCCGAGACGAAGGCCAGGAGGGTCCTCTGGGGCCGGATGTGCCCCACGTTGCTGATGACGAAGGCGGTGAAGACGAGGAAGAGGCTGACCATGGGGAAGGGCGTGGCCGTCCGCACCGTCTCTGGAGGGGACCAAAAAATGTCAGGAATTCCCCAAAATCCACCCCAAATCCACCCCAAATCCACCCCAAATCCACCCCAAGAGCTTTGGGAAACTCCTCAAAAAATCCGGAATTTTCAGGCCACAAAAAACCAAAAAAACTCCAAAAAAAACCTCAAAAAAAAACCCCCAATGTTGTCTCAAAATCCTCCGAAATCGTCCCAAAATTCACCCCAAATTTCTCCCAAATCCACCCTGAGAGCCTCGGGAAAGTCTCCTAAAAAATTCAGACATTTCAGGCCACAGAAAACTGCAAAAAAAAAAAACCCAAAAAACCCCAAATTGTATCAAAATTCACCTAAATCCTCCCCAAATTCACCTCAAAATCTCCCAAAATTTCCCCCCAAATTCCACCCCAAATCCACCCTGAGAGCTTCGGGAAACTCCTCCCAAAAATCCGGAATTTTCAGACCACAAAAAAACCTAAAAACCCCCAAAATCGGTCCCAGAATTCCCCTCAGTTCTCCCCAAATTCCCCTCAAAATTTCCTCCGAATTTCCCCAAATTCAGCCCAGGATCCCCCCAAAAGTTCCACAACTTCAAAAACTCCAAAATCTGCCCCGAAATTCCCAAAAAAGTCCCCAAATTCCCAAAAATTCCCCCCAAAATTCCCCAAAACTCCCCCAGAATTCTCAAAATCCTCCCAAATTCCCAAAAATTCCCCCTAATTCCCAAAAATTCACCCACAATTCCCAAAAATTCCCCCAAAACTTCCCAATAATTCCCAAAAATTGCCCAAAATTCCCAATAAAATTCCCCCAAAATTCCCGCCAAATCCCCTCAAAATTCTCAATAAATCCCAATAATTTTCCCAAAATTCCCCCCAAATTCCTCCAAAATTCTCAAAATTTTAAATAATTCGCCCAAATTCCCCCAAATTTCCCAATAAATCTCCAAAATTCCCCTAAAATTCCCCAAAATTAACCCCAAATTTCCCCAAATTCTGGGAATTCCTGAAAATTTCCCCCAAATTTCCCAATAATTAAAAACAAATTCATCCAGAATTCCACCCCCAAAATTCCAAAAATTCCCTCAAAAATTCTCCAAATTCCTCCAAATTTCCCCAAAATTTCCCAAAATTTCCCCAAAATTCCCCAAATTCCCCTCACTGAGGATGTTTTCGGTGTTTTCTGTGACCAAGTTCAGCTCCGGCTCCAGGAAATATTCGGAGGCCACGCAGCGCCCCTTCTCCCGCCCTGGAAAATTAGCATAAATTAGCATAAATTAGCATAAACCAGCACCAAATTAATGCAAAATTACCCCCAAGTTATTATCCTAAAATTATCCCCCAGCACCAAAATAATGCAAAATTACCCCCAAGTTATTATCCTAAAATTATCCCAAAATTATCCCCAAATTATCCTAAAATTAGCCCAAAATTACACAAAAAATATCCCCAAATTATCCAAAAATTAACC
>NW_005057880.1:0-2182 GCF_000277835.1 Geospiza fortis
GGTCAGGATTCTGAGACTGCACATAGCTTACACTGTGCTTGTAGGACTAAACTCATACCTGGAAAACACAAACATCAACCTCAGCAAGCTAATGGAAGTCAGCTGACAGGTATGATATGGAAATATAGTCAAATGAAAATTCATTTTTTAAAAAAAGTTACTTTACTTGTAATACAAATTGCTGTTTGATAAAGTTTAATTAGGAGCAGACCTGCCACTACAGGTAATTTTTTTCACGTCAATAAAAGCTCTCAAAATTTTTCTGTGAAGGACACACCTTTTCAGTTGGTCTCAGCTTTTTTTGAGAAACATGACTGGTGTTTGTTGCACAGAAAAGGTAAGAAAAAACATACCTCAAGAGATTAAAATTTAATTCTTAGCATTTTTGGCAACAAATTAAACATACTCATCATGTACCTGTGAAGAGGGCAGCCAGTTTAAAAGATGGTACAATCATGTATGGGAAAAACATGTGCTCCAGTAAGCAGAGAAATTAGTTATACTGTATGCAGAGCAACTGTTAAAGAGTTTATCAGATCATTCCAAAACATTATTTCTCCCTAACATTACAGTGAGCGGAATATCACCTCAATCTGGCGAAAATTAGGGGGGTTATCTATGACAGTCTGCAGAAGAGCATTACTGAAGCACCTCAGAACAAGCTCATTTGTCATCCTTACCCAATTTCAGTGCATGACATCAAAAAATTCTCTTGAGTAAATAAGGGGATAAATGCATGAGAACTGGGAGACAGATTATTGCTTTTTAAACACCCTATTCTTGGAGTCCTATTTTTAAAAAAACAGAAGAAAATTCATGTGTACCCATCAAGACTGCAGAGAGGCTTTCTAAGAAAGAAAACAACACACCATAAGGTCTTAAATACCAAAAGACAAAATACAACATAGCAAAAAAACACATGAATTTGAGTAGCTGGATTGCTAATACCAGCAAGGCTCATTCAAGGTATGCATAACAGGCTGAATTCTAGCAGCCCCAGCAGGAGTACTTATAAAACAGAGCTGGGGCTCTTCCCTGATGTGAACACTGGCTTAGAAAAACATTGGTCATTATATTTTCCATTTAAATGTGGCTACAAGAAAACGTGGTATGGGGAAAGACTCCTGCAGCACAAGCAGTGCCACCCAAGTATGGCAGGAACAAGATGCTAGCAGGCAGTGTGTACCTGAACGCATATATCAAAAACTACCTCTAAAACATGGAAATATTTTGCATTGCATTTAAGTGACGTTAACCCATGTTCTCAGGCAGAAAGCTTTTTTCCTGCAGTAGACAGAATGCTTCCTGAAAATGCAACACCCCAAAACGGGTAACTGTCTATTTTGCAACTGTTCTGCAGATGTGGCACTGACACCTTTTAACCATCCTTGAGGCAACAGCCTATGGATACCACAGTGTGAAATTCACCTTGTCCCACACATTTTACTACCATCTAAATATGTGCTTCAACATTCTTATTCTATCTCAATGAGATGTGAACTGGAGTGACAGGCTAGGACCATATAAAAGCTATGAAAACAATGGTTTCCTCCTTGCTGTGCCCTTTCCCCTGTCCTATACCTTCATTCTCCTAACAAAAGGCATGGAAAAGGAAGAAAATTATTGCTAAGAGACGTTACTGCTTAGGGGAAAAGATAGGCAAGGGAATGAAATATTCACTCATCCATACAGTGAGGATGACAGTTCTTTCCAAGCACCATCAAGAAACACACTTTGTCATATGGCAAATTTACTCTTTGCCAGATGTTAAAATGGAAATCTCTTTACAATATCTTTAAACATGCATAACTTTCACTTTGCACATTAAAGGCAGCTTTAATGCAGCATTCCATCCGGTGTATTAATAGTAAAATCATGCTTGTCTAAACACAACAGTTTTGGCTGATGCTTCAGTATCATTTTGTCCTGTTAAGCTTATATGTGCTTGTTCATCTGCCATGATCCAAAATACCTGCCAGAAACTTTCCTTGTTCTCTTGGCCATATTTTTTCATGAATGAACTCACCAGTACATTTCAAGGTGATGTTTTGTTTTTAAATCACAAGCATAAAATTGTTTTAAATTTCCCACATCTCCCTTTATATACACAGAGGTTCTCTTTACTCCCTCTTCTCATATATATAATTTGGCAAGAGAGGGAGGGGAGTGTTTGTTTGGGTTT
>NW_005057881.1:0-2181 GCF_000277835.1 Geospiza fortis
ACGCCTTCCACTAGACCAGGATGCTCATAGCTCCTGTCAGCCTGACCTTGAACACTTCAGAGACAGGAAATGTTAGAAGCTCTGATTATTATCATTAATATGAACCAAAACTTTACATATATTCTTTCTTGTATTGCAGAACAAAGAGGAAATTTTGCATGATTCTATGATTGTACAAAATTTGAAATTTGAAAATCAGGTAGGTAGCCTGACATATCTCTCTGCTGCACGGTTTTTTCTTCTATGTTTCTAGTTGCAGGCATGCTCAGAGACATTGTAGAATTTCAAAATGTAACACTGGAGAGCACTTGCACTCTAATTTGCAGTCTAAATTATCTTTGTTTATTCGTTCATATTGCAGGAAGTCTGATACATCCATAAAACTTCCAGTCCTTGTATATTCTTGCAGGTCAGAGAGGTAGTGTGAAAATGCTTCTATGTTGAATATTTCCACCTTATTCCCAAAAATGCTATGCCAAATCCATGTTTTCAATTGACACCAATGAATGGAATAGATCCTTTGTGAATATGAATCAATGGAGTTTCATTGATTTCATTTTATTTGAGTAATTTGTGACACTTGGGAATCTGGCTCAAGACTTTAACTGGCTCTGAAAAGCAAGGGAAAATTAAATACCAAAATAAATCAAACAAACACAGGTACATTCAGTCAATATTTGGTACATTATACCTCATACTCTTTCATCAGTAGGTCTCTGCACCACCCAGCTCAATGTCTTTTTGATGTTGTATTTCAGTCAATTATGGAATGCAAATGTGCAGTATCCAGAGAGAGATAAAGTTCTGGAGACTGAGGGAACAGAAAGGAAAAGAGGGAATTTTCTGTCCTGTAAGTGTTGCTTCTGTGAGTAATTGACTCGAATTTCCTAATTGTCTCTAACTCTCATACAGAGAAGTCAAACACTGACTGTTAATAAAATTCCTTATGACATCACTCTTCATGGCCCTGAAATGAGCATTGAGCAATGATTACTTTGTTGTGCTTGTTATTACACACTCCTCAATGGAGAGTGGGATAGAATCCCAGATACTCAGGTGAGGTGCTTGGCAGATTGAAGTCCAGCTAAGCCAGGCATTGAACAAAACACAAAGAGAGACTTTAAAGACTGCAAAGAAAAACACAGAAGAAAAGAAAGAGCAGTGCCCATCTCTGCAAACTCCATGAGCGCTCAGAGGTTGCAAGCCTAGCTCAAAGCCCTCTTTGAGGGCTCTGAACTGTGATTTGTCTAGTGTGACCAGGAAAGGCTTTGGTAGAACTAAGAGCAGCACTCCAAGTCAAAAACCTTCTCTCCAGCTAGACTTTAAAAGGAGAAGTAGAGTGGGGGAATACAGGCATGAAGATAACAGTTGGAGCCACCAGGTTTTCATTTTATGGGTATGGATTAAAGAGGACGACTGAGGACTGCAATTCCTGATGCATACACAGTCCTGCAGCTAGTAAAGAATACAGTTATACCCAATACTTGACACATTTTGGCCATGTGACAGCTCTTATTCTCCATTTACACTGGGGCCATGTAAGGATTTTTGTATGCTCTTTTCAAAACATCTATTTTGCAATTCTGATCTTTCCAAATGCAGCATATGGCATCTTTCCAGGAGCTCAGGGCCCTATCAGATATTTGTTTTAGGGATTTCCCTAGAAAAACACAGATGTGGGAGAGTCATCCAGGCAAAACATTTTTTTTTCCAAGAAGATTGGCTTCCCCTGTAAGCCAATCAAAGCTAATAAAGTTTGAAAGTATGTTGTAGTCAGGTGTTATCACCAACAGGTTCATCTTTTGATTAATACAGTCTCCAAACCCCTCTGTGCATAAGATGAAAACCCATTCAAGAAGAGTCACAAACCCCACAATTAATCACAACATTTATTCAAGACATAACATTTATTAAAGACAATTCAGACAGAGAATTGTTTTATAGACAGTAAAAATAATAAACTTCTCCAATCTATCAAATTTCTGGAATTTACTCCATGTTAACAGGACTCTTAGCAAAGAAGAGAACTTTTGCGGTAAACACAGGAAAGCAGAAGTTTTCAGTACAGACATTCATTTCCCACCTCAGTAGGCCAAATTTTATATCACTGTAAATTGACTTTAATGTATTTAACTAATTATTTTAAACGACTTTATGTGAGGGTTTTTTTGGTTTTTTGGG
>NW_005057882.1:0-2180 GCF_000277835.1 Geospiza fortis
AAAAAAAAAAAAGGAATACTGCTGCACTGTATTTATTGTGTTCTCCTTGATTACTTCCATATTTACTCACTTCACAAATTAGGATGTGACTTTACTGTCAGCACTGCAAACATAGTCCTAAAAAGCAGGTTTCTTTTTGGTTTTATATATTATCCCAAATGACCACAGAATTAGACCAGCTTTGCTGCCAATTTCACTACTGGTTCAGAAGATAATCAGCTGTGCAACAAAGTCTTGTTCTGCAAATACCAATATTTGAAATGCAGCTCTTTCTAAGACAAAGCGATAAAATTTTTTTCACTTAAATAGTACAAAGGACTTCTCTGTACCAAATTTACTGTATTTCATTCTCTTTTTTTTTTACTGGCAGTGGTATATCCCACTCATTTTCCAGTAGAATTGCTTAGGTTCCCAGAAGACCACCCAGAAAGCAGAATCAAAAAAGAGTCACCTTGCTTGCAATGGTCAGCCTTCTGAGTTTGAATAAATTACTTATTTAAGAGGTCCAACTGCCTTTGTGCCAAAGCCCAAAGTTCAGGGTGGGGGTCAGGTTTTTTTATTATTTCAGACTAGTACTGACTAGCTTCTGACTAGTACTTGGCAGTAGGTTTAAGGGTTATCTAGACATGACAGCAGGCAGAAAAATTAACCCAGAGGTATTTGCATCTTCTTGGTGCATTATAGTGAGCCAAATGTACAGCTGACTAATTTAGGAGAAGAACCAGATCAGATAGATAGACTAATGTCAGGATCAAACTCTTTCAAGAAGAGCCAGAGAAATCAATGCTGCAGTTGCTTGCTAAGTACTGTGCCACAACATCTGGCTCCATAGGACTGACACTTATTCAAAAATCAGTGTCAAAAGCAATAAATTATTCCAGTGACCACAACTGATTTCATCAGTACAAATTTCTTCAGTGTTTGCTGATATACTCAAGAGCAAGGGTATGTTTTCTTGTAATTCCACTTTGCTCTTCCCATCTCTACCATGAGCCTGTTTTTAATTTTCCTATATTTTGGAATTATTGCTGAATTAAAATTTGAAGAAGAAATGCAAAATAATTTACAATCTGCACAAAGGTGGCAAAAAGAAAATTCGTGAGTAATTGCAGCTAAACTGCATCTGTGCTCCCCTTAAGGAAAAAGACAGCTGCAGAAGCTGTGCATTAGGATTGAGATAAAATCATGAATATCCAAGAAGTTATTTTGCACTATGTAAGTTTTTTCCCTCCTCGTTCTCTGTAATAAATTGGCCATCATGTTTGAAAATAAGTTCTAAGAATATTTTTTAGCAATTTTATTTTATAAACATTATGTCTAGTGTGATGAGGATTAAGTATCAGGTACATTCATGGGATAGCCTTAATTGTGTCATCTGTTTCTTTCAATTTTTGTCTCAGTGAAAAGTCTTCTTTGTCACTGTATGTGTGAGAATTCCCAGGTAGGTACATGACCTTTCTGTAAAGACTAGAATTAAAATTAAGATCAAGAAAATGTGCCATTATCTTTGCACTGAATTGCCTGATCACATACTATCACATTGATTACATCCTAAATATTGTATAAAGTTCACAGAGTGTTGCAGGATCTTCCTTCTACATCACAGTCCAACAGACTGTGTCAGACTACACTCTAGGATTGCACTGAAATGTTTGGCTTTTCTTTTGCATATACACACCTTGTACATTTTGGGTTAAAAATTATATGATGATACCTCTGAATGGTTGAAAATTTTGACTACATTAGAACAGTCTTTGTTTTTCAGGCAATCAGACACCAGTCCAGCCACTGCCAAGCTCTGAACACAGGGTCAAAAGAGTGATGTCCTCTAGGCAATCTGCCACTTTGAGTTTTTTCCTGCCTGCTGTTTTGTGCCATGAATGATCTAACCTGACAACATCTGATCTATATATAGTAGTGGTCAAAAATGCTCCCATATAAAATAATATCATTGGCCTTTGGGTCAACATCTGCTGAATTTTGAGTTTGTTGTAAGAGTTGCAGCCCTTGAACTTTTGTCTATAAGCTTTACCTGAATCATTGACCTAGACTTTTTTTAATGAAATAATGCAGAGTTCCACTGAGAAAAATCATTGTGGCTACATAGAAGTATCAGACTTGCTGAGGGTGTCCTGATATGGAGACCTCCTGATGCCGGCTGTTTATATACAGACACAAAC
>NW_005057883.1:0-2179 GCF_000277835.1 Geospiza fortis
AAAAAAAAAGCCCCAAAACCAGCCTACTCACATACAGAGCCCAGAGGGTTCAGAGCCAGTGCAGTGCAGTCACACAGCTGGGGAAGGGCTGTCCAGACAGAGTAGTTTTTGTTCCCAGAGTGGTTGGACTGTTCCTCCAACACAGTGAATTAAATCTTCAAAGGAGCATCTAGTCATGTCAGTCCTCATGTAAAGAACTTGATACTGCCAGCATTCCCTTACTTCAGCAAATAACAGGAATCTGTATCTTTCAAATAGATAGTGAGATAAGACATGCCTTTTTAATCCCCACTGTAGGAAGACTTTAATCAATAAAACCTCCAGTTTTGATCTACAGCCAGCCAGCCCATACATCAGGGTACACATTGCCTGCAAAAAACCATGCTAAGCCTCTGTTTGAGGGTCAGTCTTATTGTTTAATTTACCAAAATTTTAAGACTGCTTTCATAGCATATTTAATACCCTGTAACAACCCGAACTCAAGGCTCAATGGCAACTTTGCAAAGATTTCTGAACAAGCAAAAATAAGGGTGGGGTGTTTGTTTTGTCATACAATGAAATTTTAATTCAGATTTTCTTAGCATCTAACTGCATAGATAGTCATGAGAAGCATGCTAGTATCCAGTCAGCTGTCAGTAAACTCTAATTTCAGTAACAACACACAGGAATATTTCCACACCTATTTTCTAGTTCTTTAACAAGAAGTGAGTGCCACCATACACCAGATTCAGTGTGACTGAAGGGTAAAAAACAAGAAAATAGCCATATTTTACATCTGAAAAGGCATTTCTGGTGCCAGATGCTCTTGGCAGGCACCAAGACATTGGTGTAATAAGGCACTATTGCTGAAATATGAAGGTACACCAATTTGGCTGAGAAATAAAGTGCACATGTGTAGAAATAAGGTATGGGACAGTAGCACTATAGTCAATTCCCCCATCACCCACAGTCTTTTTATCAGGACTTGCAGAAAAGGTCTCCAGCTCACAGAGACACTGCTGTGATGGCAGGATGTCAAGTAAGTCTTGGTGGCTCCTGATATGAAACACAGATCAGATGCTCACCAAATTGTGCCATCTGAGTTTCAAAACGCCGATGAAACTTACCACACAGGTATCCAAAATAATTAGCCATGTTGCCATAAATCAGCCTTCTGCCCCACAGCAATGCTAACCTTGAAAACCTGAAAATATGTTACTTTATGTTCTATGTGTCCAAGAAAGTAGTCCCAGAGAGCTTGCACATTTTATTTGTTCATAGCTTTATTAAACCTATTTTCTTTAATTTGTTCTCTATGCAGGTCTCAGCCTGCCTTGCAAAACAAACAGAATTTGAAGAAATGTTCTCAATAGTTAAAGCTGCAGATTGAAATTCAGCATAGAGCTAGAGAAAAGCAGTCTTAGAACAGCCAGCTAAAATGGCCAAAAAACCCCAAGAATTTATGAGGGTCTGTAAACAGCAAAAGTAATAGATACAGATTTTCTGGTTTTAATTATATTGGATGCTAACAGACTGAATATATAGAGATAATTTACATTGTAAATAGCATTTGAGATTAGAGAACTTTAATTTTGCAAAAACAGTAAAGAATTCTCACTTGATTTATTGTGTGCAATGGTTCCCTCCTTCCCTCAGTATCCAAACAAAGGAATGGCCATCTGCACGCAAACAGATCTCACCTGGAAAATTCAGAATAAATTCAGAACATTTAACCCTGGGCCTTTGTCCTTCCAGCTGAAAAGAACCATTCTAACACCCATCAGTAGAATTAAAGTTTATATCTTGTGTTTTTAAGGTTTCCAGCTACTGGAGGAGAGCATGGTTACTGATGCTTGAGTAGCAAAACTTTTTATTTGAATGAGGGCAGCATTCAGGCTCTGTAGATGATGCATCCCAGAAGTTCTGAAACTTGCCCAGTGCTTATGTACTTTTCTACTAAAATGCAGCAATTTTTAAGGCTGACCAAAGTAGCCTATATCACAAAGCAACATTATAGATCATGTTAGGACAGGAAGTGAAGAATAGCTCTTCCAATTAATGCCAGATAGGGAAATTCATTACATAAGATGTAATTACTTAAGCTGGAATTAGTCCAGAAGCTGGAGTTCAGCCAGAACACTAGTTTAACATTAAAATGCTAAATAAAATAAAAATTATTAACAAAAAAGGAAAAAAAAAA
>NW_005057884.1:0-2179 GCF_000277835.1 Geospiza fortis
TGATATTTTGGAATTTGAAGGAGGCTGTGTGCATGGAATTGGAATATTTCTGTTCCCAAAACATGCACTACTTGGAGCTGGGCAAAGGAATGAAGGAGAGTCTCTGGGGACTGTTTCCACTGTGGTACTCTGATGTGCAATTTGCCACTCATCGTTTCATCTCATTCCATTAATGAGCTCTGATCCCTTAATTTTTATTTTTGTGTCAGTGCTACAGAGAATTAAGACAAAATCCCGCAGCAGGGATGTTCCTGGTGGTCCATTCGGGGGGGTATCTTTGGTATTGGAGAGCACCAGAGCTCTGTCTGCTCCAGACCCCTCCTGGCCTGCCTGGTTTTCATACCCCAAGGAAGGGCCACACTCTGGAATCTGCTCAGGTGGCAGAGGATTGTTGCTGAATTGTTTTCAAACCAGCAGAAGCCAATAAATTCCTGTCCTGTTCTAGATCCTGGATTTGCTGTAAGCAGGAAGGACTGAAAACTGTAGGTGGCTGTTTCAGCACACCAGAAACTGGATCTACAAAGCTTTGACTTTGCAAAAATGTTGAATTTGGGACTCTGAGCATGGCACTAAAGGAGATGCATTTCAAAAAGGCTTCCCCCAGTGCCAGCCAGGCACTGCCTTCTCACTTGCCATCCAAGAATGGGGCTCCACATACAACAGTGGGATGTGGCAGAACCAGGTGTTTGCTCTCAGTGAGATTTGCATTGCTCAGGAACCTCTTGAGTACAGACCAAAAATTAGCTTTGGCCAAAATCCCTAATCTGCTTTTCCTACCTAGCAGTTGGGGTGCCCAAGACAAAAAAATCTGAATTGTGTTTTGGAGGTTCATCAGAGTTCCTTTCCTGCCAGGGCAACAGGGTGCATTGCCAGTGAATTATAAACTTGACCTGATTTAGAATAGTGCAAGACATTCAAAATTGCATTGTGTCAGTGTTTCTTCACCTGACTGCAAGCTTTCCTGCTTTGCTGTTTGTTGATTCAACCTCTTTAAACTTCTCACTTTCAGACTTTCAAAGTTCCATCCCAAAGAGGCACAGTGATATTCTGCATAATTGTTATAAAGTTAAATCATATCGTTTGGCTTTAAGTAGAAAAAATAACCCTGCTCTCCTCTCCGAAGAGATTTTTATATCCCTTTTCCACATTGAATTGCACTGTCCTCTAGTGGGTGTTTTAAGCAAATGTTTTTGTGTTTGTAAATCTTTCACACTGCGCAGATACAGAAAGCTTAATCTTTATTTTCAAAAGAACCATAAATGTTCTCTGATATAAAAAGATAGAGGATTAGAGTAATATTTCAAAACCAAATAAGAAAAAGTTACATTTGACCTGTGGTCGAAGCTGTAATAATACAGAGATACATAGAAATGTTTGCATCTGATTTATCTGTTGGAGCAGAAGGATAAAGAGTGGAAACACAACTGTGGGCATTTTATTACTTTGTATTGAGAATTGAATATAATCTGCTTCTTTCACATTGAAGCAAGTTTACACTATGGTACACTATGAATGAATGAATATTAAACACCAGTGGACTAGTAGGAGGGATTAAATGCACTACATTAGGCTCAAAGTGAAGAACTATGTATCCCATTTTACCAGTGGTTTGGGTTTTTCTTAATGTTGCTATTTACCTCTTAAAAGGCAATGCCCTTCTTTTAACTGGGGTTTCCTGGGATTTGAGGTGTAAAACACCTCTGAAAATCAGAATGGGAATATGAATGTTTTACATGACAGTGATTGTCAGGCTTCTGGATGTTTGCAGTACTGGATGCCTGGCTCCAGCTGTAGGTGACAGCACCTTTACTGTCCCTCCCTGGACTGGGGATACATCTGGATCTTCATTGCTTGTGTCCCAGCACCCAGCAGTGTGAGCATCCCCCAGTCTGGGACATGTTGAGTGATCTGATATCATCCTTCCACTGGTGTTTGTTCTGTTGAGGGATGAGGGAAGAAACAAATGCCTGGCAGTGAGTTTGTTTCCTTAGCAGTGTTGCTGGAATAGAAAAAACATGTATAAGGCATACTGGTAGATAAAAATGGTTATTAGAGTAATGATGCTGTTTAGTAACCTGTCTTGCATGCAGGCAGTTTGCCCTCTCCTTGGTATGTCTAATAGTCCACAGGCATTAGATGCTGAGCATGTGGGTATATAATGGTTCTGATATGCTACAGG
>NW_005057885.1:0-2179 GCF_000277835.1 Geospiza fortis
AAAAAAAACAGGAGTATTTCCTAAATTTTTGTTGAAATACTTCTAAATCACAGTGTCTTGTTAATTCTAGATTTGCTTGCAAAAACAGCTGGTATTTTATCTCCTAAAGAATTTCAGTTAAAGTTGTGAGAATTAGCAACAATGTTTGTATTTCATCTATGCTGCCTCAAGAGATTTCTGTTGCCTTCATAACTATACTGTCCCAAACCCTATCAGTATGGTCTTTCTCCTTCAGTCATATTGAAGTAATACATGCTTTGTTTCAGTATAATTTTGATGTGAAGATGCATGTCAAGAGAGACATTGTGTTCTTCTGAAACTCCAGTGTGTATATGTATCTTTACATTCTTGTCTGCCTGTTTAATCCCCTTTCCTTCCCAAACACTAGAGCTTTTAATCAATCACACCTTTCTTCTTCAGCTAATCTCCCTCTACCAAGAATCAAGACAATGGGATGGAAGGAGGCATATTATATTTTCTTTAATTATGCAGCTAATTCAATCTAAAGCAACTACATTGGGGCATAGTTAACTAATTCAGGATGACTTTTCCTCAATGTACCTAACTTTAGCTGGACCAAAGATGGGTCACTGAATAATTTGAAGAACATTTCATGTAACTTTTTAAATTTAAAACTTAAAATGCAGTTTGACATTCTGGTGTGTGATATCACATAGTTAAACCTCAAAAAATAAAGTAGTTTTGTTAAAGAGAAAAAATATCTATGAATTTCAGCAGTTCTCCCTTAGTATAAGTTTTAGTGGCAGACAACTATATTATTAGCTTTCCTTTTGGAACCATAGACACTAGACAATCTCAATGAGGAATAAATGGAAAAATAATAGTAAGGAATTTTATCTAAGTCTGTAATCCTTCACATGAACAGTTTCAATGTGAATACACAGAATATCCCTTAGACCAGTGGTTACTGCTTGACCTGTCAAAACGAAAAAACAATATGAATGGGTAGTCACCATATACAGAAATTTCTGAATTAATTTTCAAGGTAGAATTAAGACTAAAATACATTTATTAGCAGTTAGACAAGTTCTATAATTTCTGTGTCTGAATCATCTTTATTTAAGTGGAGGGGCCTTTCTCATTTTAAAAGAAGACTGGTTTTCTTCCTTAGACTAAATAAAATGTAAGCATGTCATTAATCATCCTAAAGAGATTGAGCTGTAGAGAATGTGCTTCTTTGATGTTTACGAAGTATTCTAGGTTATGATAAGAACATGTAATACACTACTTTCATAATATGAGTAACAGGAATCTCATTTGTGTCATTGATGATTTGACTAAGGCCTGTCACTCCAGTTAAGAAAGTCTTTGGGAAAATAAAATGTTTCACTGGACTAAAAAGCTTCCTCTCCAACTGTCAGCATGCTTTCGAAGAACATATAAATGAAAATGAAAATGAACTAATTAAAGGAATATTTTTCTGGCAATATGGGAGTCAGATAATTTTGATCCCTTTGCTATAAATAGTGCTCTTCTTTTTCATCTTTAATGGTAAATGTGTGCAGATACAAGTCCAAACCCAAGACTGTTGAAGCTAATATCAAGAATGTATCTATGATACATACAGAGTTGGTCTGTGAAAACAGTGAATCTATTTGCAGCTAGTATATTATCTGTTGACTCTTTCAAATCTATTGATCAAGGCAACCTGCACCAGCTCTGCAACTCTTCTTTAATGGCAATCAATACATTTGTCCTCTGATACCTTTCATAATGGTACCATGTTCTGAATATACATGTGACTATAGATCACTACCAAGGTTTCAATTTGGTAGCAACTTTATTGTCACCTAAACTTTTTCAGTGTTGATGAGCTAAACATCTAGTCAGGATGTAAGACTGTTAGTTCCACCTTGCTTTTGCCTTTTTCAGAACGTCATGGAACAGAGTGAAAAAGAAAGTCTCTAGAGGAACAGTTACCAAGACTTATTTGTGTGGCTTGCTTTCTTTCCCAAGCTTCTGGTCCCGTGATCCTTCAACCTACTGCTTTCTAGTTCAATCAGTTTTTCCCTACTGAGACCAGGCAACTATATCTTTCCAAAATGAGGCTACAAAAGACTAAAACCAAACACACAAAAAACCCCAATCCCAAAACACAGAACAAATACCGTTCTCCGGCAAACACACACAAACATACACACACAAACACACACACACA
>NW_005057886.1:0-2178 GCF_000277835.1 Geospiza fortis
AAAAAGCATGTCTCCACTGATTTATGTTTATGCAAGTATTTATGTTGCTGCATTCTCTTCTCTGCTGCAAGAATAAATATGGACAGTGTTGAAATACTTTAAACCAACCACTGATATCTTCCCTGATAGAATAACTGCATCCCTGAGAAAACTTTGTGCTGTCTATGTATTATGTGGAATTAAAACTTGAAGTTATTTTCTAAATATCAATCTCCACAAAATGGAAAAATAGACCTACAATGAGCAGAGAATTAGGATGGATAGGAAACTGTCAATAAGGTTTATGTTGTTGATTTTGTCATTTCTGCTGCACTTGCCATTGTTTCAAAACTTTAATGTACATTTCTTGTTACCTGAAAGACATACTAAATTAAATTTATCAGTGTAAATGTTTCATAAGCAAAATTTCAAGGTTTGCTTTGCAATTAGTTTCACAGTCCAGTGAGTTGCAGAACATTTACAATGCATGGCTCTTAACACTGATGCTGCAGAAATGTGCTGAAGCAATGCCTGGTTGACATTTGTATGAATTGTATTCCTATTCATTTTTCCAGGTTGAGTTACCTGCTGTCATCTCAAAGAAATATGGGAAAATGGGAGCTGTGTAGTGAGAAACACATCTTCTTACCTTTGCAACCAAGCTCTTTCAGTGATCTACAAAAATGACAAGCTGAAGGTCACTCTTTAGCAATCCATGTAGGATGATACAGATTGACAGTCATTAGAGCAGTAATATTACAGCTGGGGTGTAAAACTGAGTATTGTTTTGCTTAATTGTTACATTTATTCTGACCTGCCTGGTAGAACACATGCACCTCTAAATTAAATATTACCAGGGATGAAATCTTCAGCTTAGTTTTGGATATCTCTTTAATTCTGTTCAGATGTGTTGCATGACCATCCCTGGCAGAGAAAATCTTAGAAGTACATCTTAAAGGCAGTTCTTGTGCTGAAAGAGCTCAGACACTTCAAACTACCAGGGAATAAAGGAACTAAGCTAGATGACCTCCTAAATTTCTTCCCTCTTCATTTTCCAACTCTCTATTAATGATTAATAATTTCTTCAAGAAACAAATTATCGTCAAGCAAATAATTTTTCTTTCCATTTTCCAAAAAGTCTTGTCCTTTTTTGTCTTACAGAATAGTATTATTTTCTTTATAATGTGCTGTTTTCTAAAATTGTTGTCTGCTTTAATTTTTTCCCCCAAGGGTCCTATATTTCCTTTTTCAGGTTTTTCTCTGTTCCTCTACTGCAATTCATTTTGCATTGACTATAGTGCTGCTGGCTGTATAAATACTGTGATATTTTTGCTGCCAGGAGAGAAGCCAGTAGGAAAATGGAAAAGGGCAGAAGTGAAAAGGTAGCTTTGTGCTTTCTATGACCTTATCCTCATATTTTTGCTAACAAAATAAATTACTTTTTCAGAAATAAAATATTCCACATACCATTAAAAATGAGCTCACTGACTCTGTGGAAGAATTTTTACTTCTTTGCCCAGCTGCTGGAGTTTAGCTACTATTGTTATGCAGATTAATATTTACAGTTTATGAGGTAGGACCAGGAGATTTGTCAAGGAAATGTGGGGAACAGAATAAAACTCTAAATTCCAAGATGAATGTGTTTTGCTCTCCCATTCTTTAACTCATATGAATAATATTTCAAAATTGTCACAGCAAGGTTTATCTATTTCACCCCATTTTGACCTTGAGTTCTTTATATGGTCAAATAATCTTCTTGGATAAGATTTTCATCTCTACTTCTTTAGTCCTTAAAGATGCATAAAACAAAACAACAAACAAAAAGTATGAAGGAGCTCCAGAAACCTTTGTTCCAACTCTAAAGGGATGAGAGGGAGATGTTTCCCCTAATGTGAGCACTACAGAGGGCAGCTTTGTAGCTTATCTTCCAGGTATCCCCTTGCAAGCCCTTGTGTCTGTGGGGAGGCAGGTGGCAGGCACAGTGCAGCTCCCAGGGCTCTCTGCCTTCTGGGTTATACTTGCTGTGTCTATTTGTAGGTAATTTAACCCCATGCCTGTGAGAACTGAAATAGCAGCAGCTGTTCTAACTTTTCCACATGAACAGAGTGTGATCAAAAGTTATATTTGTCATCCCTAAACTAGTCTGGGGAATGCCAAGATTACAGTGCTGAATATTCATCTCACATATATATATATATA
>NW_005057887.1:0-2176 GCF_000277835.1 Geospiza fortis
AAACATTATCCACTGACTCTGTTGGATAGTGGTCAAAAAGGCTCTTCCCTCCCCTCCCCCTTTTTTTTCAGCATGGATATTTTCTCTGAAATGATCCTGTATTGCCAAAATAGGTACCTGAGATTCTGCCAAAACATTGAACTTCAGGGAAGTTTGAGAAATTATGTATTTGGATAACACTGTTGTATGTGGTTGTTAAGTTCCTAGTAGGTTCCAGCTGACTTACAAAGAATCTCAAGAATGGGAAACCTGGTCTCCTGTGTGGCAACAGGAAATTTCATTTAAGGACAGATCATATGACTGTAGCATTTTAGGAAGGAGATAGAATAATGATTAATATAGAAGTTAAAATTGCTATTTTATGTCACATTATTTGAATGCAGGAAGAAATTAGAGTAGTTTGAGATCTCAAAGGACCATCTTTTCCATTTCTTGAATTCTTATGATCTCTAGAGAAAATGGAAATATGAAAGAAACCTCCATACCATTGGATAGGCCAAAGTCCCATTTTAGATATTCAGAATCAGTAGCAAAAGGGAAGTCAGTAAAAATACTTCACCTCCAGAGAAATGAAGCAGCACAGACCTATGATTGTTGCATTGTGGTAAACATCTAAATATACTGCCAAATGACAACTGTTTTTATTATAGAAAAGGTGACCCAAAAAGGCAACTTTTTAAAATAATCAGATTTTCCCAATAAATTAGACAGAAATAAAACAACTGCTGACATCTTGAAAAGGGATTTGATGGGTTCAACAACCTGATCCAGATTTGCTATCAGTGCTGCTTTGAACAAGGGACTAATGGACCTCTAGAAGTCTCTCCTAACCTCAATTTTCTATGAATTTATCAACTGACCCTGTGAGAAGAGGACACTAATACAAAACATCAGGGATTGCTCCTGATGCACGTTGCCAAATTTTTCATTAGTGACCTTAACATAAACCGGAAGAACATGTAAATTAAATTAGCTGTTGACACAAAGCTGAGAGGCATCATCAATACAGCAGAGAATCAGAATATGGAAGGCAAGGAAGAATTTTGATGGGTGAGCTAATAGAAATGGATGTGTGTAACTACATGAGGTGCAAGGTCATGTGCTTAATGAATAATCACAACAATTTCCATTATAAATTTTGTTTGCATTTATTGAAAAGGACAGAGAACAAAATAGTGTGCACTAGTCAGTCATGGGCTAATTAGGTGTAACTGTTGTGATGTGGCTGTAAAATGAGCAAATACCACACAGCAGATAAGGCATTTTGAGTAGTGATAAGGAGGAACTGATACTATTGTTCTTAACTTAAAAACCACAAACGCACAAACAAAAACCCTGCCCCAAAACCAAAGCAACAACAAAACACAAAACAAACCAGAGCTGAGAATAACAAAAACCTCAAAAAAAAGCTTTTCAAGAAAAGGCAATTTTTGTCATGACAAAAAGCAAATGGTCATCAGCTGCCAACAGGTAAGAAATTCAGATTGACAAAGAACATAGCTAACTTTGAGACTTCAGGATACTGTGTCATTAGAAGCAGCAAGAGCTGTGGATGAGAGTACAACCTGTGCTAATGTCAGCTCCTAGGTCATCCTTCTTTGTAGAGCAATGCTACTCTTTCTGCTCTCTTACATCCCTATTGTTGTTACGTGTTCCTTTGTGATGTTCCAAAACCTTACAGGCAATATTGATGTCAATGAGTCAAGCCTGCTAATGGTCCCTGAAAGATGGCTTAATAATTCTCTGCCTTTCACTCACAGTTATCAGAGTAAATTCAAAAGGGTTGCATGAGGTCACTGTCAACAGAAAGCTCAAAACCAAAGTTAGTCCACTCCTCCAGCCACCAGAGTGCATGTCTTCCCTCAAGAATGGGCATGCCTGCCCATGGTTAATAGAAATATATCAGACTTTGCCTGCAGCCATTTGCTATCTGAAATAATTGCATGTCATCGAAATGTGAGCTCTCCTTTTCCCAGATCCTTATTTTTGTATGATGCATCTGATAGTGTCTCTATGAATTATATATGCTATGGCACATCAAGGCCACATCCTGGAAATGACAGGATATAGGGAGCTTCCATAAAGAAGTTATGGAAAAGGGAAATAATTTATTTGTAGTTAATTAATAGATTCAACTATTTGTTGGAATCAACCATTAAACTAACCGCAAAAAAAA
>NW_005057888.1:0-2175 GCF_000277835.1 Geospiza fortis
GAAAACTCCTAAGCCTTCAGGACTCAGTAAGTCACAGCTGTGTCCTGTTAGGATGTTTGGAGGTAGCTTTGACAGTTGCATCTCCTAAATGTGGACTATAACCTACACAAATAAGCAACAGCTTACTGCTGGGACAAGAGCTCTTGAGAAAGAAACAATAATTGCCTCTGCTTAACACAAACAAAATATTTGAGTCAGGCCTTGAATAAAAGTAAGTGAAAACTGAATCTGATTTCTACTGAGGAAAATAAATCTGTTTTAGTCACCAGTATCTGAAGAGTGTAACAAGTTACAATTCTATTTCCATGCTTTCCTCAAGCAAAACCATTATCCAAAGAAACATTCTCATTATGTTTTTTAATGCACATAACCATACCAAAGGAAGCTGTCCTATTTTACTTTACATGGATCTATAGTCTCAGGAAACTGTCTTGGATTCATCTTCCAGGGCTAGCAATTCCCAACCCTTGGGAATACAGCAGCAATCACTAGGAACAATAATTTTTATTGAAAAAACTTGGATTTTGATCACCTTTTAGAAATCTGTATGGAGGCAGAGATCCTAGAGTGCAGCACATGAAGCAGATCCTGTGCAGTGCTGCACATATTGTGCTCATTTGGCACAATTTATCACATCCAAACAAAATTCTCTAGATCTATGATTAAATCATGATACTCCAGACACAACTCTAAACATGGCCATCTCCAAAATAAATTACCCTTTCTTAGGTTACATCTACTGCTGCTAAGGTAGAAGTGAGACTAATTGCCCAAGGATTTCAGCAGGTTTTAACCAGCTTTCTGCAGACCACGCTGATTTCCATTTTGCTGCATTTTAGACAGTTTCAGGTTAACTAGGATATGTCACCACGGCAGACAGTTCAGACCTAACTGAATAATATTCCAAGTAAGTATTTAATGCTGTGCTACACAGCACAGCAAAGACTGTCAATTTATATAGCACAGATTGATTTTCCAAGGAGAAAAACTCTGGTATGATGTATTAACTCACTACAAGCAGTGAAAAACGTTATGCTGATTCCATATACAACTTTAACACTCTTTTCCCAAAAGACATTAATGCACATGAACATAAATAAATGAAAGCACATGCACTGCCATGTGAAGGCTGAACATGTGGCAACTGAAGAAGCACAGTCTCACTGGCAAACTCAGGAAAGTTTCCACCTCTACAAACTTGTGGAAGCAGATCTTTAGCATTGTAGTTAACAGAAAGCAAGTAGCAGAACCTAACTACAATAAATAAAAAGAACGTCCACTATTTGGAGCCAACTGAATTCAGGCTGAAATTCAGTGAAGGGTTTGAAGGAATCCAATGGAAAACAGCAGTACAGGGAAGTCAGAAAGTTTTTGTGTGAGTAGGAAATACTTCATATGAAGAGGCATCTTCAATTTAATCAATCTCAAGCTTTTCAGTCTTGTGTATTTTTCTATATAGGAGAATGCAATGTAATGGAAAACAACTTATTTTCTTGCTTTTCATGGATTTGGAGGAAAAATAAATTATGTCAGAAAAAGAACATATATGAATCAAATGTTCAAGACTAATGAGTTTTTCTAATGCTCTAACCTATATATTTATTGTATCACACTTACATTTAAGATCACAGAGAATGCAACTGGAAAAGGAATTTAAAATGAAAAAAGCACAGGACTAGCTTAAACAAACATTAACACAAGTATTTGTGTGGGTCCTCACAATCACAAGCAAGCATTAATGTAACCAAGTCTGCAAGAATTTGATTTTCTCTTGAGCCACAACAAATAAAATGCTGTCTAGAAGTAGATGCTTAAGAAAATAATACAACAGGCAGAGAAATGCCAAGATAGAGCTTTGTCTGGGATACCTGACTTAGTAAAAGGCATAACATGAAATCAGTATTTATCTATTAAACAATAAAAAGGGATAAAAATAACCTTAAAATCAGCACTTGCACCAAATTTCTAGATAACATTTTCCATCAGTATTTCTCATTTCATTAAAGGAAAAGGTGAGTTATATGGAGAAATGCTCAATGGGTATTTTGCACAGAGGTTAATTATGCTTTCAGTGTCCCCAGTTCTCCTGTAAGTCATCAAATTTTGACTACTTTGCAACCTTAAATGAGAGCAACAAATTAAACAAAGTCATCATCCCTGGAGGAATTTAAAAGA
>NW_005057889.1:0-2175 GCF_000277835.1 Geospiza fortis
TCTGTTGATGCAATTGTGTTGCATCTCTTCACCACCTTAAAATCTTACCCGTTAAAAGAGTCTTTCTGAGGCTTAATTTTCCTTCTAGTCTCATGCCTCAGTTCTCTATTAAAAAAGAAATTAAAATCCCATCTCCTTCAGGGGTGTTCCTGGCTGTCCATAAGGCTCTCCACTAAACTGCTTGAAAGCAAATTGCTTTGTACGTGGTCTTGTAGCACCTGAGGCCCAATCTAGCAAGCTATGGAAGAGAATCAGTGTCAGAATCATGGAATATGCAGAGTTGGAATCCAATCCTGAGACTCCATCAGGATCATGGAGTCCAACTCTTGACCCTGCACAGGGGCTGGAGTTGCAGGGTCTCATTGCAGCTCATAGTAGAGCAGTGGACACAGCATGTTCTTGTTTTGGCAATATCTTGGTGCCCCCCTGTGCATATCTGCCCCTTGCAGATGATTCCTTCAGCAGTACCTCTGTAGGACCTTTCTCACATGAAGTTCATTACAGGATCATAGCTTGCTCAGAGCCTGATAGCAAAAGGCAGGCTGGGAACGTGAAGACCTTACTGACAAGATTCCACTCTTTTTAGCACTGAAAATGCATTTAAACTAGACCAGATGTGTTCCAAAATGTAAAGATGAGTGAGGAATAAAAGCTTGTGTGATTCTTGGTACTCACATTCATTTTGAATTGAGACCAGTGATTTGTTCTAATTAAGAAGCTATAATACTGTCATGATTTGTTTGGACCATGGTGATGTTCTTTATTTAACAGGATCATTTATAATAATTAAATTAAATAACTTCCAAATTAAACATCCACAAAAGGAGGGAAAAACATTAATATTTTTTCTGAACAAGTGACTGAAATGCACCGTGACATTCTCCTGATTCCTGTGCAGCTGTTACACTTCGCAAAATTCTATTATTTGTCTTCATCATGGTTCAAAAATAAAGTGTGAAAGAAATAGAAATGAAAATAAGATGGGAAAGGATGTATTTTGTCTGAGTATTCTGTGCAATAATTATTCTGTGGGTAGCAGGAAAATACAAGGCCATCTATTTGTTTATTTCCAGTTAGTTAGAAGTGTATCGTTCTGCCAAAAGCCTGAGCACACAGACAGAGCCTTTTGTAAGAGAACTTGGGAATCAAACCAACTTCCATATACTGCAGAGAAAATAAACCTGTTATGAAAGACCTTACAGGAACAACCACTGTGCAGTGCCTGTCCTTGGGTGTGTACACAGCTTCCAGGGTAATCAGCAGATGGAACATGTGCATCCCTTTTTGTATCTCCTCAACTCTGTGGATCTCCATAGAGCTTACACAAATCATCAGGATTAAAGAACAAAGTCCAAACCCTACCAAAATTCCCTGAATACCTGCTGGTGCAAACTAGGACATTGTCTAGTTTCAGGTTTGCTCCTGAAACAGCTAATATTGCCCTAAATTTCATAGGGAGGGGAATTCTGTGCACAGGTATGGATCTCTTACATCTGTTTCTTGCACATAGCTGTCCCAGGATATTCTTTTTCAGATTTTTCTGACCTCACAATTTTTCCTCAAGCAAAAGGGCAAAAAAGAGGGGAATGAAAGAAGCTTCCACTCCACTGCAAAAGACACTCACTGACAAAGTGGATCCAACAACTAAGAGTGCTGTAATTTCCTGTCAGTGCAGTACAGAACAGGCAAGATACAGCGCATTTATTTCTCTAGAGCAAAATAAACGCAGAGGCCACCAGAAGTGCAGTACAATGTGTACATTACCCACAGCCAAGGACTTTACCTCAAACCGTGGATAGACAGCTGAGCACAGACCGAATTCCACTGAGCATTATCCTAGAAGGCAGCGTGTCTGCCCACAGTGACAAAATTTTTGGCTGTCAGTTTTAACTTATCTCTTGAGCCCTTTTATTTATTTCCATCTTAATCCAGAATTGTATTTTTACAGGGGAATGAATATGGATCTTTTGTAAAGCAGGTTTCTTTAGTAGGCCTTCTCATTTTTAAATATTGGGAAAGGAATAAGACTTCCATGGCTTCCAGACAAATGAGACTTAGGATTTTTAAGTCTTTGACTTCCACGTTGACCTTTCGTCACTGCTGAGTTGCTGTCAGCCATGCAAGACTGGACAGAACAAAAGTGGGATTAGATTTCAGAGACATTAACTACCATAC
>NW_005057890.1:0-2175 GCF_000277835.1 Geospiza fortis
AAAAAAAAATCAAATTCTGATTATTGTTTTCTAGTGGCAGCCTGCCATGAAGTGTAGAGTAACATGCCACAGCATATACAGCACTCAGGCCCCCAATACACATTTAGATGATACTACTTTCAAGCTAATGCTCTGAAATATGAATGTGCCATCAGAACACTATCTTTTTGCTGGAACGGCATGAGGGCCAAGAAACAAAACTGACTCCTGCACTGCAGGCACACAGAAATGTCACATGGTACCCTGAGCCACTGCAGTCCACCCAGTACAGGTGCACAGCCTGCAACTCACTGCTGAGAAAACCTTCCTCCTGCTTTCTGCCAACATTTTTCATGCCAGACATCACAGTCTGTTTCCAGTTTAACAGAGGAACTAATACTACACTTAGCCACTATTCATTGGGAAAAAATCCTCTCTTTCAGTTCAGTCCAAGAACACATGACCTTTGGTGGTCTGTGCAAAACGAGTTTCTATTTTGATTTATCCATAGCCACTGGGCTGTTTCCCTGCTTGGTGGAACACCACTGTGCAGGATGGGAATGCTTTCTTTTAATATGCTGATATCTGTACCTCAAAGTGCATCTGTCAGCAGCCCTGGTGGACTCTCCCCTAGTTTCACAAACCCTATGAGTCTCATGAGTTTTCTGCAAAAGGCTAAGCAAAGATGAAGTGGAACAGAAAGGGAGAGGCTGTCAAACTTTAAGGAACAGTAGGTGTGATCTCTGCAATGTTTAGCAGAAACTTCCATGAGGTTTGCACAAAGCTGATAGTGCTCCCACAGCAAGAACTCATCACTAGGTATGGCTGATGACTTCAGGACAGCTGCAGTGGAGGAAATTAAAGGAAGAGTTTCCTTTCATCTGGATCCAAGAATCTGTGAATATTGCTTGCCTGTACACTGGGGAAAAAAAAGAAAAATAAAGAGGAAGATACTAAACACTTGTATATTAGTGAAATTCTAGAGTACTGCAGAATCAGGAAGAAAATTAAAATATTCAGCTGAGTAACACACTATTTATCATCAGCAACAATGAAGTAGATGGTGAATTTCCAGATGGTTATAAAGTATGTGCCATAAACTAATTACCTAGAGTAGATAGTAGATGCTGTTTCCTTTTTCCCCAAGACAGCTTTTGAGATCAGGAAGAGCCCAGAAGGAATTGCAGGCTGACAGACTTGTCCCAGCATGGGATTGGGAAGATATCTGGGTGTTTGGATGAGCTTTCAGTAGTACCAGTTCAAGGTTACATAGTATTTGTTCAAGCTAAGAATTCTCTAAAGCTAATCAGCAAAAGCCCTCAGGGAATAGTCTTCAGTGAAGCAGCCTGCTGTGAGTTCATCAGAAAACACAGATATGGCTGCTGGTAAGGTGTTGCTGCGACTGGATCCTGTTTTCTGGATCCTTCTTCTGTGACCAGTACACCAAATGGTACAGTTCAGAGTGTCACTAAGAAAGAAAAGGCTTTTCTTTGTTGCTTACTAAAGTCCAGTAATAAAGTTAAGATAAAATTTGTTCACAGGGCTTCCACAAAAATGAAACCAATTATTACTGAATAGAGTCAGATTATTGGATGGAACAAATAGACTGGAACAACAATGAAAGAAACCACTTTCCTGGGAAATATTCTCTGTTGTGATCATACTTGTCATCATGAGAAAGGTTTTGCTATAGTACTGACAAGCAAAGAGAAGTTTTCATAAAGCTGTAATAGTAAATCCTGTTATTGTCAGATGAAATTATTCTTTTATATTCATGGAACTTTATATATTCATGAAACTGTTAATCACTCAGTGATTAAATACTTGAGACATTAGTTTCAGTTGAGTATGAGCCTCTTTCCAGTCCTCAATGTTCCTAGGCTTCAGTGAGCTATGCACATTAAGTGCACTCTCATTTTAATGTAGCCCAACCCATTGAAACACTTCTTAAGTGTTGCATTGCATTTATTCCGTCAGCAAGTCCTGACTCCTTGCAAACAGAGCGTATCACACGTAGGACTTCAATGCCATAGCTAACTCTCCATCTGCACAGCTGTAAGTAGATAATGTACAAATGTCTTGGTAGAGACCACTAACCTGTTCTACAAGAATGTATGTGTATGTTTCTCTGCCTGGGCTGGCAGTGACTCTTGCCCCTCCACAGCTAAGTCAGCAAGAACAACTCAGTGATATAGA
>NW_005057891.1:0-2175 GCF_000277835.1 Geospiza fortis
AATGTTAGAAGATGTATTGAAAGCTGTAGAAAGTTTGATCCCTTATGTTTCAGTGCTTCATTGTATCTACTGAGTATTTTCATATTTATTTTTCTTTAAAAACTCTAATTTGTGATTCTAGAGCCAAAACTCTCCTAATATTGTCAAGTTTATATCTCACATGGATTTTACTGGTTTGCTTCTTTGCTTGGTGAATGATTTGGGCCTCATTGGAGCTCTTGGACCTGTGCATTTCCTGCAGTTTTAACTATCCTATTGTGTTATAAATAATGAATCTGGCTAAATGTGAGTTGCTGGCAGAGGCTAATCAATTTTATTGTGAAAAAATATTCTGGATCAGTCTGCACATTACTTTCCTCCTCCTTCTAACTCCTTGGTACTTGTAGTTGCACGCAGAAGGATGCTCAGTGTCCTGATGTACTCCAGCTGACACGAGACCATGCTGTACCCAGGGAGTGTTTACAGGGCTCTTAAGAAGTGACACTACCAGAGCAGTAGGAAGCAAAAGAGCATGACAGCTTTTCCACTGCCTTTTGTGAGGTTTTCCTCACTGCTACGGATAGCTCTCCGAGGAGGGACTGAGTGCATGCAGTAAATTGCATCACCCTTCGTGCAGTACCAGTGTTTAGACAGAATCTAATTTATTTGTGCTTCCTGCTCTCCTTCTCCTTCATGTGACTCTTAACCATCTTTGCTTTCTACTTTAGTTAAGACACTGTTTGCCCTAAACTGCAGAACAAAACACTTCTGCCTCATGCTATTTGTGTGCCTTCACTGAGTAATTCATGCCAAGGACTAGTAGCAAATGCAGGGCTGCCACACAACCTTTTTTCAGGGTCAGTCCAGGTGGAATCTGAAGGGTTTGCCTTGGATTTTGGAGTGCTCAGCTAACTAGGATCTCTCTGGGTGAGTGCCAGATGGAATTCATGGAGGCATCTACTCAACAGAAGTGGATAAATTGTACAGTGCATGTGCTGTGAGCCTGGTGCTCCCAGAGCCTTTCATTGGCTCCAACTGATAAAGTGTGACGTCCAGGGGGTTCAGTGCTCAGACACAAGTCATTTGTACTGTAAAGGCACAATAAAGCAAACATTTTCTGGAAGCACAGGGTTTTCTAAGCCCACAGTACGTGGCCCACATTCCTATGTTTCTTTGTCCTACCCTGGGTACATGGATTTGTTTTTCATAGAAAGTAAATAGGTTTTAGGCAAGCATCAACACAACAAAAGAATTTGTCAGTTCTAACAATAAATATGTGTTGGAAATGTTTAAGATGTTTGAACCAGCTGGTCATGTCCAGCTTTTGCCTCCTGTGGGTCATGTCCAGATGTTTCTTATCTTGCCCATACCCACTGAAAATTACATGTGACATATTCTGCCATGATCTGTTCATGTTCTTAAGTCATCAGCATTGAGAACTGGCTTATACTGCTTCCTCTTAATGTATATGAAAAGAATTCTTTCCAATTAACTTGAAAAAAAATGGTTAACAGAACATACTCTTGTTAATCATTTGGGAACCCTTTCTGCCCTTTAGCAACAGCTTTGTTCGGAGAAAGAAGATGAAATAGAGTCCCTTTCAGCTTTTGACAGACACATTGCAGCCATGTAGTGCACTGTCTCTGTTGCATCGGGCCAGCGCTGAAGTGATGTGATTGCCAGAGTGGAGGAGAGGTCTGGGTTATGTCCCCAAAGGTCACTGTTGCCAGCAGGCAATACCTAGAGAGTATATTCCCTGAACTCTCCAAGCTCAAAGAGTTTGATTGTGAGAGCCCTCATGCTGGAACCCACAAACAGAGAGAGATTCTTCTGCAATCTCCGTGCTTGGCTGAAGAGGGGCCACAGTGTGGCCTTTGTTACAGCAGGGAACTTCCCTGTCACTTACAGGGACGTTGCGTAAGATACAGCTGAAGAACCCAAGGTGAAACGTATTTTTAAGTGTTGGCAGGTAACACTGGCATGCAAATTCTGCAACTCAATCTCCTAACTTCTGTTACTACCTTGATGAATTGCAGACCAAACATAATTAAATAAACAAAGCTTTTAATTATTGTAAATATTACATATCTTTTCTTTTTTAAGTCTTTAAATCTTAAGATTCAGTAGACAACCCCTTTTGGTCCTAAAAACCATAGAAGCATAGAGCACCCTGAGTTGGAAGGGACCACAAGGATC
>NW_005057892.1:0-2173 GCF_000277835.1 Geospiza fortis
AAGCTAGCATGACCAGCAGTGACTACAAAGCACAGCGTGCTGCTCAAGCTACTGTAGTACAGTGTTCAGTATTCAAAGATTTCTTCTGGCTATGGAGACACAAAAAGAGGATAAATGGACTGTGATTGTGCTTTGAGAAATGGAGGGATTTTAGGGCTTTATAGAGCTTGCTTAGAAATGTCTTAACTGTCTAGAGAAGGCTGGCAAACTCTCAGCAGCAGTGGCTTCTACATTAGCAGGTAATGAAAACAAATATTCCTTATTGTATGGATTTTAGCAGCTTTTCATATAATAGGTTGAGAGGTAGTCTCTGAATGTCACTGCAAACAGCTTATGGGAACTTGTTCTTTTAGTGCTCCCAGGCTGTGTGCTGGGTAGAGCAAAGTGGAAACAATTTGATACAAAATTCCAATCACACACAATGTGCTATGACACATCGACCATTTTAGAGATTAACATTTTTTCAGTCTCGTGATATTGTTCTGGAGACAATCTGACTTTAGAATTGTTCTCCTGTGTGCAGTGAAATGCTGTAGTGCCATGCAGCATCGCTCTGAGGCGCACAGTGCAGCTCTGGCTGCAGGGCAGCGCACCAAAGGATATGGATCAGAGGGGTGGTAGGCATGAAATAGCTGAACTCTGGCAGATTACTTGTTTGGGTAAGTCTTGTTAAAACAATGTGTGAAGTACCAATTCATGCTTTTGCTGGCACTAATTGGACTATGTTGACTCCTTTGAATACTAATGCAGGGGAATTGTTCTACACATGCTGCATTTGACAGCTAGTTAGAAATTGTTTAGCTTGGTTGCATTCTGATTTTTCTGGGGATTGAAATCTAGTGCTTAAACAGGGACTTTGTCTCACTTGCTGTTTAGCAAAGATGCAAAAAAAATAGGTGGATTCTTATACAAACATGACTGTAATACTGCTGCATACACATGATGTTGGACAAAACCCATTGAACTCTAAGTGCAGGGTGTTGCCTCTCAACTTCTTAAAGACACAACACTAAGCTGTTGAAGTCAATTTGGACAATTAAGTAATTAGATTAGCCCAAGACTACAGGCAGCAATGAAAAGTTCCAGTCTTGCTGTGAAATTCCCAGTGAGGGCTGTGTAATTATTTAAGGGAAATCTTTCTGTCTTTGTGGCAAAGAATGGCATACCTCTTCTATTAGGTTAGAAGTGATCATAGCTCCTGGTGCAAATCTGGTGTCTAGCTTCCAGCACTTGCCATCTCTGTGCTCTTGCTGTTTCACGGGTAGTGAATGGGACTGTCCTGTGTTAAAGTATAATGATAGCAAGCAGTGAATGGAAGGAACTAGTCATTGATTTGAAGTTTCATGTAGTTAACAGATTGTTAGTTTAGAAACTGGCTGTGTTGGGAAATGGAACTTCAAAGCAAACTGCTTCCTAACATTTCAGAATGAAATAGTGACTTCTGTGAACATGTGAAAATACTTTGTGGTATGATCTAAATAATCAAAATACTGCTGCACTTAAGCTGATATTCATCAGTAACTTTTCAATGGCTACAGGGTCTCTCATAGATACTGTGTCTGTACAGTATATATTGTCAGTGTCATGCCTCTGACACTGTATTGTTCAACAGAACTGCTCCAACTGCACCCTGCAGCTTTCTAATATAGACATAACCAGGGGATCAAAAGTTGTCTCTTACAATAAAGTGTGAGTCAGTTGAACAGGGATTAACTGGCTTTTGCCCTGAAGACTGTTAGTGTTGGGAGGAGTCCGTCCAGTGGTCAGTTGACTTACCCATACCATCCTTAATAAGAAAGGGCACTAGCAGTTGTAATTGTCTGAGACTGCTTTTGTCTGTCAGAAACTAAGTACTGCAGTCAGTGAGGTTATTTCTAGTACTTGTCTCATACAGGAAGATATAATATTCTAGTAATTCTCACTTCCTAGCCTGTGTTTGTCACCAGAACCACAAATAACACTTTTTCACAGTAGTGGAAAGTAAAAGTCAAGCTGGATGTTCCTTAACACTTACAGGTTTCTAACATCTGCTAGAGCTGCTAATGTCATAGGATCACAGAATGGCTTTGGCTGTAATGAGCCTTAAAGATCATCCAGGTCCAACTCTGCTGCCATGGGACTTGACCATAGGTTGCTCCACCCATCCTGGACTTTGAGCATTTCCAGGGATGGG
>NW_005057893.1:0-2173 GCF_000277835.1 Geospiza fortis
TCATGTTTAGCCAGCTGTCAACCAGCACCCCCACTATACAATAACATAGCATAGTTCACCACCATTAACTGTATTACAAAACCATTTATGAGCCATATTTTGTTCCATTAAACATTTCCCCAAAGTGTGTTTTCTATATGATCCATCCATTAGGGTCTCCTGCTATGTGTGAGCTTTTTGGGGGGACAAGGTAGTATTTTTGCAGCCAGGGAGATGTGTGGAAAACTGAGAACTGACTGACTGCACACAGTTGGAGAAAATATGCTATATTAAAGCAGTAAGGCTTGTCAGGGAGATGAAAGAGCCCTGGCTTGTGTGTATTCAGCCAGTTACACAGTACAGCAAAATCCTCCAGGCGAACAGTTTCATTAAACATTAATTTGTGAAGCACTTCAAAGTTTAGGTTGAAGCGTGCTTCTGTATAATACATGATATTATTTATCATCTAAAAAAGTTGTTTAGGATGCAATTAGGGAATAATCCTACAGCTCTCAGCAGTGATTCAATGGAATTCAGGGAGGTCTCACATCATTTAACACAGGCAAACATACAGCAGAAGAAGGGCTTGCAACTCTCTCTCCCTTTTAATTTGGCAGATCTGAGGGGAAAAAAAGTTGCAGGCTTTAAAGCGGGGCCTTTGATTCATTTGCTTGAACATTTCAAGCTTATCAAAGTAGCTTAGCTCATAGAAGACAGCTAGGAGTTGTTTACACTCACCCATGGTGTGCTGAAAAATGGACAAATAGTAACCTTCACAGCAACACTGGCTAGAAGGTTCTGCATGGGATGGGCGACAACTCAGTCTCATTCTCCAGTCCCTTCCTCACCCCGGAGCTGAAGCTGCTGTTGTTGCATTAAGTGCTTGGGAGCAGCAAAGAGAACATCATTAAACATCCTTCCAAGGAGCAGATGACTGAGGGGGGCTGTGCCCTCAGGGAGGATGGCACCATGGAAGCCAGCATGAAGCAGAGCACCTGCCCTGTGCCCCCTGAGCTCCTCCTGCACAAGCACTGCCTGGGCAGCACAGTCCAGCCATGCAGGACTAAGCCTACCTGCAAGGCAGCTGGTACCTTGGGATGAGCAAGGACCAACACTGTCTGCACCTACCCTCTGACTTTATATACCTGTCTCTCACAACCAGTTAATAAGCACGAATAATAGTGAAACATTATTTCAACAGCAAAGACAAAAAGATGTCATTGTCTTAAACATATGGGACTATTCAGGGCAGCTATGATTTCACATAAAAGCTGAATTCATGAAATACACAGGAAATCAAACCAGCAGGTTCTTTTTTCTTGTCATTTTTGTGAAGTACTTTAGGAAGCACTTACAGATGTGCAAATGCGTAAGAACATACTCTCTTCTATAAAGAATGACCTTTACCTTTTACTCACTTACCAATCTTGAGCTCAGTGCAGCATGCTATGCTGTGCAGTTGCTTAGTGCATGTTCATACAAGAAGTCTTAAAAAGCACTATAATTTCAAGAACTGCTTTGTAGGCCTATTTTCTGTAACAGCTGGATTATTGTGCATGTCCCCAAATTCCCTGCTGTAAAGCAACTATTTCAGAATCTCATCTAGCTCCTTTACCAGATCAACTACCAGGCGCCACTGAAAGAAGAAAAAAAGAGGAAATATACAGAAACGTGAATAATTTGTTAATGAGAAAGAGTAAGTGTGAAGGGGAGCTCTCACACTGGTGCAATTGAAGAATTTTCCACCATTTTCCACAGAAAGTTCTAATATTCTTTGCTATTGAAATGGCAAATTAGCTGCAGCAAGCCTCCATTGCTAACTACTAAAAACCAGCTGAGGTAGGAGAGCCCAGCAGCACCACACTGCTGTACCACCAGCTCCAGCTGAGGTTGGAAGGCGTCTCTGGAAGTGATCTAGTCCTATGCTCATCTCCATGAACACATAGTGGTTTTGAAGGAGACTCTACAGCCTCTAGGGGCAACCTGCTCCACTGTCTGAGCACCCTCATAGGAAAAGGTTTTTCTGATGTTTCAACATTCTCCTGTATTTGAATTTATGCCCATTGCCTCTCAGCTTGCCACTAAGAAGCACCAGGAAGAGCCTGGCTGGGCTCTTCCATCATGCATTTGTGTGTTGGTAAGGTCCCTCCTCAGCGTCCTCCAAGTTGAGCAGTTCCAACTCTCAACCTCTCCT
>NW_005057894.1:0-2173 GCF_000277835.1 Geospiza fortis
CTGAGTATTTCCATGGTGGGACATCTATTACCTCACTGGAAAACTTGTTCCAGTGTTTTACCACTGCCATTGTAAAAAAAGTCTTTCTTATTTCTAGTCTGAATCAATCCTCTTTTAGTTTATAGTCCTTATCCCTTGTCCTATGGCAACAATCCTCAGTAAAAAGTTTGTCCCCATTTACCTGCAAGAAGACCAATGACATCCGTGGTGGGACAGTGAGAGACAAGAGATGATACAGACTGAAGCAAGGTGTGCATCTGGATGTAAACAAAAAGTTGAGGACAGTCAGGCACTGGAATGGGTTTTTTTCAGAGAGCCTTTGTGGTTTCCGTAGCTGAAGGTTTTCATGGCCCAACTGGCTAAAGCTCTGAGCAAGCTAACCTGACCTGATAGCTGACCCCACGCTGAGCAGGAGTTTGGACCTAGAGGCCCTTTGAGGTCCCTTTTAATGTGAATGACTGATTCTGTGGGCGATCAATGCAGATTTTCTACAAGGCAAATGCTGGTGCAATAAAGATTTGATTAGTCTATTGAGATGGATCTTATCCAACATATTCCTAGTGATTTTCCAGCTGCATTTTGAAAAGCTATGCTTGATATAGAGCAGTGGTAAACCATGTTTAGCTTCTGGAATAAGGAGAAGATGTGGATACAGCTGAGGAAAAAATATAGGTGTACTTATGAAATTTTATTTCTGATTGAGCATTACAGGACATCCAGACTCATGTGTCTGGCCAGCTGGGGGTAAAAGGGTGAAGGGAAATGTCTGTAACACTTACTTCCCTTTTCCATCTTCCACATCTTTCACTACAGAAATATGATTGTTACATTTCTTGTGAGGCTGTGTCTTAGAGAAAATTATCCAAAGCATGGAAGATTGGCTTTTTCATATTACCATGCAAGAATTGCCAGGTTTGCATAGAATTTATCCATAAATCCTACAATCTAATGGAAATATTCTAAAAAATAATTTATCTTCCAGTGCGCTCTCATGCCCTCTTCTATTTGGAAATAAGAATTCTCTGCATCTCCCTACTAGCAGTATTAATGCTTGTATCAGCTATAGCATTTAACACCCCACAGCAGATTGCAAAACAGGACTTCAAAAATGAAATTTGCCCTGTTGGAACTTTAAGACTCTTACGAAACTGCTAAAATCAATGTACTGTACTAAGAGGTTTTAACAGAGTTGTGTAAGTAAAATGTCTCCTACAATCATCCTCCTACATATGAAAAAGAATATTGGTTGAATACAAACATGATGATGTTGACATTTGTTTAGCAAGAATCAATACCAACTTACTACACATCTAATTTTAGTTCTAGGATAAATGGATTTTATTGCTTGTGTTTCTCTGTGTACTAGGATGTACAATATCATTATTCCAAATGACAATCAGTCTTCTATTTTGTATTGAGTTTTTAGTAATTTTCTTAGGTGATTAAGTTAATCACCACCCTTCACTAGCATCTCCCTTATTTTTCATTCATACATCTCAGACTTTCAGAAAGAAATTACTTAATTTGTTTTTATCTTGAGAAAGGTTGCATCTGGAATAATAAGATCAAAATGTGATCTACTTTTGCTGTACTGTTGTTCAACATATCTGTCATATTTGATTTCTTACAGTGAAAGATTTTTTTTAAGACTGAATAGAAATGGTTTGCCAAAATGTCCAGAAAAGCCTGAAAGACACTGTTCTCTCTTTGTGGTGAGTTCTTCCTAATCTCAATCTTTGTTTGTGCTGGGTGTTGAGAATAGAAATTGGATTGTTATTGTGTGGTTAACTCAGAGCTGCTCCCTAAGCTTGTACATTGCTATGAACATAATCTCAAAAGGCTGGTTTGAGGGGCTGAAGGGTATGGGTGAACCCCCAATTTGGATGTTTTATGGCAGTATGTGGACACTCACTGAACTTCCACGTAGGCATATGTACCAGTCATTTTCTCTGCAACAAAGACCAGCTACATTTCCTCCTTGGACATTTTACATCCAAACAATTGTTTGTGCAGCACTCTCTGTACTTCCAGAATATTTGGAATTGCACAAATGCATCACTACTGTTCAAGGTACACAGCAAGTCTGTGTGCCCTCCCACCAATTTTGCTACATTACAGCAAATTCTAACCAGGATATTTTAGGACACTCCTTTTGAGTGCATGGCTGCCAATT
>NW_005057895.1:0-2171 GCF_000277835.1 Geospiza fortis
CAAAGTTGAAAAAGGATGGCTATGATTTTAGGTACTCTTCACTTTTGATTGTCTTTGCTGAACACTTGTAGTGCCCAAGGACTGTGAGCTTTACTGGTGAGTAGTAGACTGATGCTCTGTGATAAAAGCTCACCTTGAGAAGGGGGTTATCTCTGTGCTGGGGCTCCTTGGTGGCACAATGACACTGCTTCAACTCTGATCTGAAGATCCTTCTCTTACTAAAGAAGTCCAATGGATCCCTGCGTGCTTCATGTTTGTGTTATGTTGTACAAATGTGCATGACGCGAGTATTAAAGAAACTGGAGGTTGCACGTAGTTTGTTGGTTCTGTCTGCAGTGTGTTGTATATATTTGTGGGAACTGAAAACATGACCTTATTTATATAAGGTTTACTTGAGGTTAGGCTGAACAGAAGCATAACAAATTGAATGAAAGTACTATAAGCAAAAAAAACCCCAAACCCTCTTGACTCAGTGTTTGGTCTGTGGAATGCTTTTCTGAGTTAACAGAAGACGTTAAGGCCATTCTGGGTAATGACATTTATCGAAAATAATATTGCTATCTAAAAAGTAGTACTGAAAGAGCCTAGAATGCCAAACACAGATTTTAAAACCTAACCAAAAGCTTAAAAAAGCTAGGATCTGGGAAGAGCAGAAGAGAAGGAAAATATCCTAACTAGTGTCTGTGTTAGAAAATCTGTGTTGAGCTTGTAGCCCAGGGAGGAGGTTGAGCTGGAGCTTTTGGATCTGGAACTGGTATTGTTCTAGATCCATACTGTATCTGATTTACCCAAAGAGGAGGTTCCAGCAAGAGTTGAGAGTGTGAGTATAGAAGGGCAGCAGCCCTTGCTAAGGTCCTGGTGAGTGATGCCTCCTGCACTCTTGCTAAATATCTTAAGATTCTCCCAGAGGGTGCAAATGGATCTGCCAGCACTGAGGAGCAGCTACAGTTACAATCATGCTTTATTCCAGCAAAGATTATCATCTCAGCAGGTCTGAAACACTGCCAGGTGTGGGTTTCACTCTGGCCTTTGTAGGGTTTTTATGTATCTCTATGGTAACACAGTGCTAGCAATGTGTCAGCATTCCATTAAGTTTTGTGGTAGAGAGTTGATGTAAACATTGTGTTTTTAGTCTGTCTGGCTTTAAAGAGACATAACAGTGTAACTGCTAAATAAGCGTTGTGATAGCTGCAGGTGGGTCTAGGCTACATCTTTGGTTTGTTTCTCATTCTCAGCAGCACCTGCAGTTGACATAAGAGTTACTGCATTAATAAATTTGTTAATTCACAGTTCATATAAAATATATCCAGTGATGGTATTTGGTTATTAGTAACTGGGCAAAGTGAACCCACAGTTTTAAGTCATATAGTGATCAGGTCATAGAGTGAACCCAATTGTCATCATTTTTATATTTTTTGTGCCAGTTTATTTGGACATAACTTCTTAATGCAATTTGTCAATCATTATAGGCCAGCTGAGACTTTGCTCTGGGTTAAGAGACAGTTAATAAAATTTGCAGTGGTTTTGCTCCATCAGCCTGGCATAAAGGCCTTGTGCTGACATGAAGCTGTAACCCCAGACCCTTGGAAATTCCATTTTTAAGTGCTAGCAGTTGTGCAGATACGTAGGTTCACACAGCTTCTCAGAGAGGCTTTGGAAAGGTCACAAGCTGAAGTCAGTCAGTCTATGCCCTGTGACAGAAGAGTGCTGTGGGCAGGCCTGTGCCAGCACCTCTTCAGCTTTCAGCAGAATTCCTGAGTTACGTGGAGACCCATCTGTCTTTCAAGGAATTCATTGACACAAACATGAAATTTTCTGAAGAAGGAAAACATATCTGACATGGATTCAGACTAGCAAGTAGAGTTTTTAAGGGTAGTATTCAGATTTAGGAAGGTTTTAGTGGTTTGTATCTGTGCAGGATTTAGGAAATGCAACTTGAGGCCCTGACAGATTATTTTTGTTTCTAAAACCAACAAAACAAAAAATGCCCTGCTTTAGAAAACTGTTTTCTAATTTAATTTCTGAAAAGAAATGTATTTCTTTTAGAAGCTGAGCAATGTGAATATGTATGCACATAATGCATACAAACAGATGATGCCCTGTCAGCATCATATGTCTCACAGCATAATGAGACCTTCTTCGTAGGAAAACCTGGGTTTTTGGTTTTTTTT
>NW_005057896.1:0-2170 GCF_000277835.1 Geospiza fortis
TGATGATCTTGTAGGTCTCTTCCAACCGAAATGATCCTATGATTTTAAGCCAATAGACAGCACTTTCATTCCACCTCACACTCAACAGCAAAAAGTTATAGCTGTGTTTAATTTCTGTTGGGTGCTAAATGATAAAAAAATTTGAATGAAGCATTCTTTTTAAGAAGCATAAAGGAATTTAGCAATGTAAACATACCAAGGGGAGGAAAAAAAGAAGTTGAGGAATAAAAGCCCAAGAGCTTGCACTGGCTTGTTTGGCAACTCTCTGCTGTTTCCAATACTTTTCTCTCTAAGCCTTTTTCCATAAATTTACAAGGCATTTGAAATGCATGTGTTACACTGTGCACTGACTTCTAGGTGATTTGAAGGATATGACCCTAAAATGCAATTTCTCTTCCAGACTCCAGCCTTACATCTCCATCAGCCCCCTCTAACACACAGTGTAAACAGCAGCCCACTCACACTCAGTTCTCTGGTGGGGCTTTGCCAGATTAGCACCCCTCCCAGAAAAAAAATCCTCCTGATACAGAAGGTAAAAGGTGAACAGTTCCTTGCAAGAAGAGAAAAGTGAGCCTCTGCCAACTCTGCAAGCTGCACCAGCAGCTTCTGTAGCCCTTACATCAGCATTTCTTTTGTTATTGCACTTGAAGCTTTGCAACTATCCACACAGAAAATCCAGCAGTGCTGAGGGTCACACACCTTCATTTTGGCCACAGTACCACCTCCCTCCCAAGGCATGCTAAGACATCTGGCCAACATGTCTGTGACCAGTGCTGCTGCTGTCCCAGCAAAGCCCAAACTCTGCTTCAGGTAGTCACCAGCATTCCCTGTTTTTGCCTGGCAAAACAGAAAAAATATTATCTTACTGAATAAGCTGTTCTGCAAGTGCTGTCCTGCTAATCTTTGTGGTAACTTTACAGGGCAGTGCTTTGCCCAGCATGGAGTACACCAGCATAGCCAGATCCACACAGGTTTATCCTGGAGAAGTGTTCAAGTTGAAAACCAGTAGTTGCAGTCAAAAGTGAGGCACAGGGGAGCACTGTCAGAACAAAGAGGGACATCCAGAACAACTCACCAGGATGGCATCACCTACACTCCTGCGACAGCAGTGACATCTCTCTAAGCAGCACAGGCACTCTGGCAGCCTTTTATTTACTCAGCCCTTTTTGTAATTGAAAGTGTAAGAGACTGGGCAGGAAGAAGAGGTCTCAGCATCTCCCTGTCCAAGCTGCCATGTGCCAAGCCAGAGGAGCATACTGTGAAGCCACTTTGACACAGACCCTGATGCCTTTGCAAGGAATAAATCATGCCTGCAGAGAGGCTGCTGGCAGAACAGCCAGACACATGCTGCCCAGAGAGCCACCCAGCCTCAGTCCCTGTCCCCACAGCCCTCAGCAAAACCACGTGCTAGCCATCAGCCAGACCAAACTTGCAAAGATGACTTTGTTCTTTAAAGAAAAGGGCGGCAGCTTGGAAGAATCTGGACTGAAAAAACTGGACTTCATTGCTAAATTGTAATCATTTTCTGTATACATATGTGGGTGTGTAAATATTTTTTCTTCTTTAGAGAAGAAAACAAATACTTTGATAATTGGATTAGAAGACTGGGAGAAAAAACATGGTTTTCACTTATGCCTCACTAGAATACATTATGACTAGCATTAATGAGTAAACATTGAGAAAAAAATAATTCACTCTGAAAATTGATGTAGAAGAGATGGATAGAAGACACAGTTGACAGCAAAAATCCCATTAAAGGTCATTATATTAGAGCATAAACTGGTAAGTCCATATGCAACTGTAGTACAACCTTAACAGCGCCATGCTTAAGCTGAAGTCCAGCCCTCAGCATTGCCCACCTATTTTGCTGTTTTACATCCTTTCTTGTATCTCCAAATGTCCCTTTCCTCCTTGGAGTGCTGGATGACAACACATAATGTCTTTAATAGATTGACTCCGAAAAGGAACCCATGAGGACCACAGGAAGAATACAGGCCTACAACCAAGTGCAAAGAACTCTGCTAGCACCTACTAAGCACTACTAATGGCAGTATTTGCAGCTCTTGGCACTTGTTTCTGACTCCAATTGGTTGCTCTTCAAATATCTGTATGATATAATTAGGAAGTACAGCATCATCAAGAGAACATGGATTTTGCATTTCCTGACCTT
>NW_005057897.1:0-2170 GCF_000277835.1 Geospiza fortis
AAAAAAATGAAGGCATCTGCAAGTAGGTCTATACCCAAAGAAATTCACGGAAATGCAGGAGACCCAGATGAGCTACATCAGCAGTGAGATTGTTGGCTGTCCTCAGTACTTTCTGCTGGAATTATCCAAATCTCTATCATTAATTAAAGATTCATTAGACCAGGAAATCACCTTGTATCCCAGTGGAGTAGGTAAGATACCTAGAATGGGAGAGATTGAATAAAGTTCCCATCCTAAAGAAAAAGATTTCCACACTTAATTGTATTACAACTTGACTACTTGCTATTCTAAAAAGAGTAGCTGTCTTTTTGTACATTTTACCAGAAATTCCATCCTGGACGGAAGGGTCGGTTTCAATTAATCAACATTTTCCAATGAAAAATATCCCAGCAGACATTTATAAACCATGATAAGCTCTTAGTGTTATTGGCCTGTCCTAATCATTTTCAGAAGTGTTATACAGAATATTTAATACAGATGAGAATAATTAACACATGAAGCAATAGATGAAGTTCATGTAGGGTATAGATATGATATGAATTCAGTAGAAATTGTATCCAACCTCAAAATTTAACATTACTGTTAGAATTAATTTCATGCCTTTTCTAATCTTTTATACAGTTATTTTTGTATGGTATGAAATTGCCCTTTGGAGATGCCAGTCTCTCACCAGTGTCAGGAGAGAAACCTTAGATGACTAGCCTAGATAAGGCATGTAACTTTTGGATTAATTCCACTCCATATAATTATCTGAGAAATGCCTAAAAAAGACTCAAAATGAAAGAATTCTGAAAAGTGAGTCCTGCAAATTGGGAACTTCATTTTAAGAAAGTGAAGTGAGGGAGCATAAAATGTCCTTGTGATGAGTTCTTAGGGTTATATCTGAAAGATGTTTAAACTACAGTGAAATAAGTGCTTGCTAGCTCATTATTCGTATATCTGTAGATATAGATTTATTTTTTTCTGAGGCACTCTTGTCAGAACAATGAAATAAGCAGCCTATATAAATCTCATCCAAAGAAAGCACAAATAGTGACCTTTATGACACACAAAATGAACGTGGTCAATAAGAGGAACCTGTCTTTGCAATCAATAAGAGATCTTGAGGCTATCTGAAATCTAATAACTCCTCCTGCATTGTCACAGACCAGAATAACACGGTCAAAGCTGGGCAGAGTATGACTCCTTCCTTCAGTGCAGGTCATGCTGATAATAATATGTTTTTTTATCCTGTTGTTGTGGATCATCTAAAATGATCAGTGTGACCATCTCTTTGGTTTCACCTCTGAAAGGTCCTTAGGGGAGGAAAAAAGGAGTTATCAAAGCTATCTCAAAGAAAATAGATTTCTTTTTCAAATGGCTCAATCATCCTACTTGCTAGAAAAGCTTTTTAGATATAAAAACGATCAAGCATTTATCTTTTTGTCAGCTAAGCATACACGATCGAATACTAATATGTAAATATGCATCATCGCAGTACAGCCACCAAATATAGTATGTAAATTATAACAAACAGCCTTCAAACAGCTAATAATTAACTCCTGTGCTCTCAGCACCTTGCCTACTTAATATTTATTGAAACTTTCTAACTCTGTTATGAAAATTTTTCTTTATGACAAGAAATAACAAGATATTCTACCCTCTTTTGTTGATGTGTTTATTTCCTCCTTCCACATGTGTAAAAATGTATGGACATATGTATGCACATGTACAACCTGTGGTCAGAACGAGGTGCTATGAGCCAAAAGTGCACTGACATCTTGAGTGAGAAGTGATGAAGTAACAGTATATCAGATCCTAAATATCAAAGTCTCACTCTTGTTGCAGGGGAGGTCAAGAGGTCTCTAGTTCAACCTACTGCTCAGAGCAGGGTCAACAGTGAGATCAGACCAGGATTGGATCTTCCCTCCAAGGATGGAGACTGCAAATCCCCTCTGGGCAACCTGCTCCAACATTGGACTTTCCATCCAGGGAAGAAGTTTTTTATTCTATCCAGTTGCATTTCTCTTTTATGTTCAATTATATCTAGTGTTCTCTCACCACAAAGTGAACTGTTAATGTTTACTTCTTAAATTCTGCTTTGTTACCAGTTACACAGATGCATATTCTGATAGCAGGAATACACTCATTTACAGACTATCTACACATTCTTTGCTATTTTTAAAATTCT
>NW_005057898.1:0-2169 GCF_000277835.1 Geospiza fortis
TTGGCACAGAAGAATCAGAGTTCAAACTTTACCTTGTAGGTGATTAATACAACCACACAATAGAAAGCAGCCATTTTCAGCTTTTTCAGATATAAAATGCACACACCCTCACCACCCCTGAAGGACACTACCATAAGAAAGTGCTTTCTAATGGTCAAGAAACTAAAGTACCTCTCTCCCTCCTGTACACTGTATTATATGGCTTTCAACTCACCAATCTTACTGTACTTTTTTCCAGAGGATCTTCACCCTGTTCTAGGATAGTACAAATAGTGCTGAATGAGCACTCACTCAATTAGTCCTCACTGTTCATATGTGGTATCTTGCTGTAATTTACAGCATCTATATGTAGAATCATAACTGGAAAACCTCTCATTTCTCTGTTGATCACTATTGGGTACTTGAATTATTTCTTTATGGTAACTACCCCTCAGACAATTTTATGGTTCTTTTTTCAAGGTAGCAAACTGGCAGACAGTGATGTGCATCAGGATTGTCCATAATTAGAGATGGTTGACTTGAAATACTTTGGGTCTCTCTTCAGAGGATAGAGCAATTAAACAGCACTTTGTCAGTACAAAGTAGAACTTCAATCTCTTTCAGCGCTATCATGTGTTTCCAAAGCTGACATTAATCGGTCCCAAGAGCCTGAACTCAGAAAATGAGAAGTTCACAACTAATGGCCATATTTAAAACATGTGGTTGAAGTGAACCACCCAACCTCACACAGGAGTTCTATGGCTGAAGTAAGATTTGCCTTTAACCCTTCAGAATAGCATCCAACAGCCCCGGGTGTAAATCCCATCTGTCAGTGTTAATTCCCTCCTTTCTTCACCTACCAGGGCTCCTCCACCTTCAGCAGCTACAAGGAAGCAAATCTAAAGGAAACAAGCTCATTAATTAGCACAGCTGGATTAATTTCCTAAATGCCATTTATCTGGCCTCCCTGAAAACAGCAAGTGCTTTGTGGATAAAGAAAGAGTCTGAAATTACACCAGAATATGTCATTTTAAGGCAGAAATTTATCACTACCAAGCTGAGTTTACACCAACAACTTCTATTCCAGTATTTCCTATCTGTTGAGAGCTTTGCATTCCATCCCCGTCAGAGAACTCCACATTCCCTGAATTTTCACTTCATGCAGTCTCAAATAACAATCTAAGATTTAAATCTATGTTTGTATTGACATGTCCCTTGATACATTTGCAGCTTCAAGCTTGAGAAATTCCAACTACAGGACCTCTTAATACCGAACACATCCAAAGAATCTCTGCAAGGGCACAACTTCACTGCAAATCCATTGGTCTATGCAATAACTACAACACAGCACAGGAACATTATAGAGTTAGGACTTCCAGTGTAGCAACCACCAGAAATCTCAACACTAATTTCTATCAGAAACCTTTGTATCACCTCAGAAAAGTGAGTTTCTTTCAGTTTCACCAATGCCAGCACATAACACATCACTGTTTTCCTTGTTGACACCAAGACAACACCCAACCCCTAATTCCAGAATGCTTTGCAAACCACAGTAGCATCACATTTCTGTCTGTTCTTTGCCATTTGAGTTCATCATCAATAAATACTCATTTGAATGCCTGTTTAAAAAAGCCAAAATGCAAACTCACCTCATTCCCACCAACAGCTTTGGTTAAAATTACAGCAGAAGACACAGGAGGTGGCATGCAGCCCACTGTCTGCAAGCTGAAAACAACAAAAAGAATGTTACATTCTTTACCAGAGGCAAACACTAAGCAACCTGCTACCTTAAAATACCAAAGAGCCACGTAAAGTCTTATCACCTGTGCAGTGCAATCAGTTTCCAATCACTTCCAGCCCTGTACTAGGAAAGGCACTCCTGCTGGCAGCATTTCTGTGCCATCTCTCACCAGTCAGCATGGTGAGAGTCACGTCACCATGCAAAAGGCACAAACATTTAACCTCTCTGTGACTCCACTTCCCCACCTGTAGTCCTGTAGCTCTCATTCACAAAGGTCTCCATACATCTATCACAGACAGATAAAATCACCTGGCTGCCATCAAAGCATCAACAGCTTTCTCTCACACTTTAGAAATCCAAGAAACCTTATTATTATTGTCATTTTTTAGCATTTTTTGTGCAGAAAAGTTATTGAAGTGCACAGTAAATGCTGTTGCAAAGTAAGAAAA
>NW_005057899.1:0-2168 GCF_000277835.1 Geospiza fortis
TGATTATTTCCAGCTGTGTTAATAAATTTTCTGAAAAGACGACAAGGAATTGTTTAGATGTTGTGTTTTAACTGTCCAAAAATCAATTTTAAATTTTTAAAGGAGATGTCTATTGTTGGTTGCGAAGAAGTAGCAATTATTCTGTGGGAAACAAATCTTTATGAGGAATGGAGAAGGAGCAGCCCTGAAACATTTCTGTGATTCATATCTTTTCCAGGAGTCTTTCCTTAAGAAGGGCACTTCAAATGAAAATCCTTCCCTTTTTAAAAAAGCGCAGGACTTTATGCCATGTTTGGTTTTAAACTTACCCTTGTCTCTTCCCCCACAGTGAAGCCACATGGTTTGAATTAAAGAAACAAAGTACAAAGTAATAACTGTATTTTTAAGATGTTGCTCAGGAATGCGTCCATTAATGAGAATGGCTAATGTAAAGAAGGAGCTTCACATAACAAAAAGGCTGAACTCCAAAACAATTCTTTATCCATTAAAAAAGTAAACTTGTATAAACACTTGTTTAGTATAGATAGAACTATCAGCTCTGCAGAGCCAAGATTTTTATATGAATTCCTGTGGTTTGCTTTTGTTTCAGACAGTGTTTATCAAAACACTTTTTAGAGCAATTATTTAGTCCACAGATCTTTGTCTCTGCATCCAGTGAACTTCTAGAGTTTCCATTTCCAGAGGTAAATTATAGACCTGAGCACCAGAGCTGGTTTAGCTGATCTGATCATTCAGAAAACTGTTAGAATTTGTTCCAAAGAAAAATTTGTTCCAAAGATTTTATTCCATATGTTCTGGTTGTATTTGCAGTAATCTTTATTTGGGTGAGAACAACAAGGTGTTTCACCAAGTGAAAGGAGTTGTATAAATGCAGTGGAGGGATCCACAGGCAGGTAATGTCTTAACATTCCCAAATGTAATCAATGGTAGCTAGATCAATATTTATCATAACAATAATTATCTGAACAATTGTCTGGATCCCAAGAGAAAGTGGCAGTGTGTAAACCCTATTAATCCCATGAGGAGATATATCTCCTAGGAAGGAAATGTATTTCAGAGATTCATTTAGCCTCAAGAGTGTTGCATCAGAAACACAAAGACTTGGGTATCAGAGTTAAAAATTTATATCTTCAAAACCCCTGCAGTACTTCTCTGCAGCACAAAAGGGAGTTCCTCCGTGCCAATTTTCCAGCAGTGAAGTTCCCTCAGGAGTTAAGTGTATGTTTTGTGTACAGTCTGTTGCTACCTAGTGCATGTAGCTAAGCTACACTGAGATCTCTGTTTTAAGCAAATATCTACTGAACTCAGTGGTAAGACCAGGTACATTTTGTATTCAGTGAATGTGGTTCAATGTACAAAATAATTTGCCCTTTAAACAATAGCTCAAACACCTGTGTTCAAGTTCATTTTCTGGTCATGAGTTTTTGAACTCACGTCTATTATGATTGCTTAAACTAGCTACATAATGCTATAGGATGTAGTTTTAACCTTTTCATTGCAAAATGGGATGGCTTTATGCAGTAATTAGAAAAAGGCAGTAACTTTAGGACTAGGCCACTTGTCTAGATCAGGGAAGGAAAAGAAGACTTAGGTTCTTCCGTCTACTCTTGTGAATCATTAAATATCCAAACAATAATGTGATTACCCAAACCCAGGTGAATGCTTAAACACCAAAAGCAAGAACAGACACAGTGTAAATGTGTAAATATTCAATGCAAAGAGCAACACTTCAAATACAAGGAATTAAGAGAACCCCATCCCATGCTGAGGCCAAAGTTGGTCCCTCTTCTGCAGCTGTGTTGGCATCTCTTCCTGGTGAACTGAACTGCTTGTAACGATTCAGGTGCCTTTTCCTTTAGCTGATGGGGGTTTCATGCAAGGATTAGGTCTCTGAAATTAAATAGAAAGCCAGTCATTTAAAAGCTAGGGGATTTTGGGAAGCTGGTCCCTGTAATGTTGCAGCTGGATCCTCTTTCCCCTCTCACGCTGCAGGTCAGCTACATTCCTGCAGCACAGCCTGGAATAACTGGTAATGCTCGGCCAGAGTGATGGGCTGAGAGAGGGGACAGGACAGCTGGATGAACTTCCACAGAGGGTCAGCAGTGTTAAACTGAAGAAAGAGAAATTATAGTTTTACCTGAAAAAGCTGGGGACAAGGAGAGAGGGGA
>NW_005057900.1:0-2168 GCF_000277835.1 Geospiza fortis
TATTTACTTATATTCTGTTCCCCTACAAGGAACAAAGGCCTTCATACACATACATGAACAAACCACCACAGAACAAATACCTTTTCTTTACAGATCCTAAAATGCATGCTAAGAAATGTGCTTTGATTTAGGAAAAAATACTAGGCTTCAAAATGGAATTGAATCATGGAAATTCCCTGTCTTCTGTATGCAGGATATTTTGTGGCTAGGACTCACAACATTTAAAATTCTGAGTCCTTGGGAAAGCAAGAGGAAAATTCAGATTGAAAAATACACTGCTGACTCAGATACAGTTTCACCTGAGATCGTATTCAATACCACAGGAATCAAAATCAAAGTAATGAATCCCCTCTCTAGTCTTTTTCCTATGTGGACTTTTGGTAAATACTGTCCAAAGTCAGACAGAGTCTCAGCTGTACAGCTGTTGTGAGGGAGGTCCACACACCACGCTCACGCTCTGAGCCTGCCCCTTGGACCATCTTTGTAAATGTCCCCAAGCAACACACTGCCTCTTTCTTTCAAAGGAAATAGTGCTCAAACAAAGAGTTAAGAATATAAAATAGTAAATTTTAAGGTCACATTCTAGAAGGCATTAGGCCAACCTGATATTTCTGAAAACAGACTTTACACACATCCAGAAGATAGTTAAAATCATATCAGTGTGGTTCATGTGTAAGCTCAGTATGTTGCATATGTTTAGACAAAACCTGCCAGATTGCTCAGATTACATTAAATTCAAGCTCCCAGGCAGCAATTTTCCTGGGAACCATGGTATGAGTTGTATTTAATATGAAAATGCCAACACACCAATCAGGAAGGTACTGTTAGCAGCATGACTTCAGGCTTGCTAGACCTTGCCAGACCTTTGTCACCTTACAGACACTCAGCAGTAAGTGATGATGAGCATCTACACTTCCCTCACAAGCACTGAAGGGAAGAGGCTGACTGTCATGGCTCCTGGGAGAACTGGCATCTTATTACCTGTGTTGCCTGCATCTCTGAATTTGGAGCCCTCAATCTCATTCTGGAGCCAGAAATGTCTTTGTCCCTAGCACAAGGTAAGAAAAAGGAGGTAATTTCTAGTACCCAAAGGCAAGAGGTAAATTTTGCACCTAGTGTGGGGTAATCCTCTGGGTCTACCCTTCTGGAATCACCTTCCCTGCATAAACTTCATCAGCTTTAATGAGGATGGACACTCAAGCCTTTAGAAAGGAGTAATGAAGGAAGAGATCTTTAAGGCACATATAATAAAATGTACTTTTCATGGTTGTTTGTTTGCCTGTATACTTTGATAATGATTTGAGGACCAGGAAGGACTTTTGATTTTTTTTTCACATTTTCCTTTTTATTAAAAGCTCTCACATTTCACCTTTAAGGCATTATTGCAAATTTTATCTTGTTAATTGACTGATCATATGGCAATAATTTTACACCACATTAAGCAATGTTCTAATTTGTTTTAATGCCCTCACTTGATGGGGAAAAATGCATCATACATAGAAATAAACTCCTTTACACATTCAGTGTATATACTTGTCATCTGGTTTTAGCTAAGTGCATGTATACAAGAGAGAGAAATACAGGAGGAATGTATGTGCAGGAGATAATGCAAAAGGCAACATGATAAACTGTCACTTTGAGAAGAATGATGAGAGACCAATCCATCAGGCATCAATTCCACATTTTTCTGTACATGATGAATGCTTTCTGCTGCTTCAGTTGGGCTGAAAAACAGCAAGATAGAAGTAAGAACCTGATTAAACACATGACTGAATATACCAGCAGTGACAGATTCAATGAATGTGTTTCTTTATATGTAGACAGGGGAAGCATCTTTACTTTGTGTGTATGACTTGTAAAAAATCAGAAATGGTGGAAAATAAACTGTTGGAGCTGCATGCCCATGCAGCACAGGGACTCCCACCATGGCCCCAGCTCATCCACAAAATCTATGAGGCACCAAAGCAGAGGGCATTCTCTCTCTGACACATTCCTTCTGCTTCTGTAGGGATCTGACTCCATGCTGGCTCCATTATAGCTCATTAAACTGCAAGTTAAGAGTAAAAAAGCAGTAAAGGACCCATGCCACGAATACTCTATGTTTTCTGTGAAATCTTAGGTTTGGAAGTCTTTTGTATCCATTCAAAAAAAACCCCAAAAAACAAAAC
>NW_005057901.1:0-2168 GCF_000277835.1 Geospiza fortis
CCCTGGACTCCTGGCCCGTGGCAGCAGCTCCTCCTCAGAGGGGTGGGCTCAGCAGCACGGAGGTGCTGGGACATGCAGATGGTGACGTGCATGTCTCAGTGGAAGATGTGTTGTTTTGCTGCCAAATGTTCTGTCTGAAACCATGTCAGCTCAGAGCTTGAAGTGATTCACGTTGCCTCTGAGCACACTTCACTCTAAAGGTGATTTTGGTGAGTTTGTGTGATTTTGGTTGTTTTGGCAAATACCACAGAGACCTACCCTCAGATGTAGCTGTTGTATATTTGAAGTCATATTAGAGAGAAGTGAAGAACCGAAATAAAAGACATCTAAAGTTTAATCTTACTTTTTGATTCTCATGTGGCAGGCTTTTAATTTCCACTTGCCTTTTCTCTCCTTAGTTTACTCTGGCATCAACAGCAGAAATGCCAAACATCACAAGACAAATTGTTCTCCTGGTAGTTCAAGCCCAGAGGGCAGGACAAAGTGCTGGAAATATGGCGAGGAAGTCTGCACTATGTCATATCCACAAATTAGGCATCCCCCATTCAAAAGACTTCTTTCTTTCTGGCATAAATATTTTCCTATTTTTTAGCATCAATTGTTGCCAATTACAAGTTTTGACCTGGTTCCAACACACCAAGTCTACAGAAAAACCACATGATCCTTTATATCCAGCACCAAGGTACTTTGCATCACATACAAATCAACTGCAAATTAGAAAAAAAATTGGTGTGGAACCATTAATTATTTTGTGGAAAATTTTGTTTGATTTTAACAATTTAAAGGGCACAGGAATAATTTAGATGTTCTTAGGAATTATTGGTATTTAGGAACATTACCTAATGCAAAGTAGCCCCAGGTTTCTGAGTTCTAAATCATGATGAGAAAACATAGCTCTTTCTCAGAAAAGTTATAAGCACAATTGTTAACAAAAACCAATGATAAAGCATCAATATTCTTTGGAAGAATGTAGTATAAATTAAAATGGTGTATATGCTCTGCAGTTACCCATGTTTGTGGGCTAGGTTTCTGCAAACTGTAAGGGCAGCCCTTGGCTCAAATATCAGAAATAAATAATTGCACAGTTTCAGCCCCTCACTGAGCCTAGATTTTCTTGCACAAGGCTTTATTGGGCTTTTCTTCACTCTCCTTTGTAGCTCAGGTTTGCATTGGTGTAAATCAGGTTTCCTGTGTGAAAACGTGACTACCGTGCAGACAAATAGACTTTACAGGGAGTCGCCCTTCACCTGTCAGGTTAAATAGCAGTTCTGCTTTATGAAGTACACTCCATAAATGTCTTCACATGTGTAAAAACAATCTCCTGTGTCTATAAAAAACTCTAATGTGACAGAAGACCCAGAGTAAAGAAGGCAGTACCAGTCTTAAGATTAGGAATAATTGAATAAATATTCAGCTTTCTTGTTGAATGATACCCAAAGCACCTTATAGTTGCAACTGTATTTAGCAAGCAGACTAGAGAAAGCTTTACTCTTTCAAAACAATTTCAATGGAAATTATTTCAGTTCTTCAAGAAATTAAAAGCAACAGAAATTAATTTTTTCCACACTGAGCTTCTGACTTATAAAAAAGTACGTGTTTTTGGTTTTGATAAATAATCAGAGTAACACAGAATGTGTGAAACTACATGGAATAGACAATATTGTAAGTACTTAGTAAGTATAGCACATAGGACATATTCTCTGCTCTTCATCTGAAATATGAAAGCTATTTAGTACTTTGTAAAACATGTTAAATGGAGTTTTCTCTCTCTTGGAAATAGCTATTTTTTTCCTCACTCTGTGCAGGTGGAATGTTTGAAAATTGCACAAGACAGGCAATTTTAGAACTTCAGCTTGGAGGACCAAATGTTAGCAAATCATTCTGAATGGATCTGAAGTTTAAGGCTGCAATGTTATTCTTTGTGACAGTGGATACATTTTCTTTTTCACCTATTTACATATTCACAGTCAGAAATGAATGGCAGTTATTCTCTAAAAGGGGTCTATTTGGGAAGAAAAGGCAGATACCATTTTTGAAAGCTGTTAGTCCAAGAGTATGTATGCACAACAAGGTTTATAACGAAGTTTTAGCCAGGGATGTTTGTAGTGGAAAGCAGAGCTAGACAACTGCAGAGAGCCAAAACAGAAAAAGGAAAAAAAAAAAAAAAA
>NW_005057902.1:0-2167 GCF_000277835.1 Geospiza fortis
TAGACTAAATGTTTTGATGCTATGTATTTCATGCAAGCTGAGTATAAGTAAACTACAATTTACTTTGTTCAAAACCTTCTGACTACAAAACCTGTAGTTCAGCTGTTTTGGCTTCGCAAGGGAGGTTATAAAACTTGGGAATATTCCTCCTATCAGGTACATAGCCAAATATATGACATTATCTTTCCATTCAGTATTTCTCATAATTACTTCAGTTAAATTATTATGGGTTCTAGTCCACCTTTGATAAGTGAGCAGAATGTCATTACAGACCTAAAATAGCAAAGTACTCTTTTTATATGGTATGTATTTATCTGAAGATCATGATGTTTTTATGTTCAATTCTAGAGCCAGTGTTTTCAGGGAAAAGTCATGTGGTTGAGTTTCCTTTTGTCTTAGCTTTTAGTTTGTATAATAGACTAGCCAGTATTTTAGTACAGAGCTGTAACTGTTCTTGGGGTGGAACATGGCTTCTGAACTGTTTTATATTGGTGTTGTGTTTATGTTCTAAGCATTTTTTCCTATGTTTCTTGCAGCCCTTCTTGGATATAGTTTTGTACATCTTCAAGCTAACAAGTGCAATAGGAGCACAGGTAAAATGAGTGGATTTTTTAGAACTATAAGCACATTTTCCCTTCTTTGGTTATAGCCTTGTACCTGTTTGGAATCTGAAGAAAACTCTGGGTGGTAGTTGTGGATTCCTACATTAGTTGAAGGGGTATACTGAAAATAGGCATTTACATTTAATGTTTTGTGTGCTTTAGTGCCCTCTATTTTGAGGCAAGCAAAATAAAAACCAGTATTTTCAGGCAGTTTGAAGGACCAAGAAAGTTCTTTATTTTCTTCTAGTACTTATTTGGAAATCCTATTTGGTACAACACCTTTTTAATTGTTTGTCTTGCATGAATTGCATTTAAAGGTGAAAAGAAGTTTTCTGTTTCTGTGCAGCCTCTATGAAAGGGAACCATTTCTTGCACTGAGCTGTAAGACTCAATAAGCTGCATAATTGCAGAATTAATTCTTCAGATTAGTGAAATGATGCATTATCAAAAATGTTCAGGAGTTGAAAAGGAGTAGCTGTGGGTCACCTGGTGCAAGTTTTGTTGAGACAGACTTGCAGTAAGGCTTAACTGAACCTGGTAACTGTCAGTCTCAGGTGTCTTTGTTCTGCTCTCTGTAGTAGTTATTGTGTGCAGTTTATGCCAAGTTCAGTTTATGCCATTCCATGCTTCAGTGGTATTTAATCATCTGTCCTTCGTCTATGGAAACTTAGGATACAGGACTGCTTGAGAGAGCAGGAAACAGCAGGCAGTGGGATTGAAATATTGACTGCTGTGTGACACTTCAGCAAATGTACAGAGAAAGAAGTAGGCAGAAAGGAGGGAGAAGAAATGAGAGGGTATCAGTAAATCATTAATGAACTAATCTAGGACAGCAGGGGACAGGTCACACTGGGTGGTGGTGATAAAAACCTGAGTAGAAGGCTGGGGTGGGAAGGACATCTAGGGACAGAAAATTAGTAAAATTAGTAAAGTAGTATCTATAACACCAAAGAAGGTGACATGATGGAAATTGCAAATGTAATTGAATTGGCAACATGGGCACATAGGAGGTGACAACTAAGGGATTCATGCTTTCTGGGCACTTTGGATAAATACTGTCATTTGAGACCGCCTAAGCTTTTATTCTTTTTTGATATTCACAGGGTCCAGCTAGCATGATGGCATACTTGATTATTTCAGGGTTTTTCCTTACACGTTTAAGGAGACCAATTGGCAAGATGACTATTATAGAACAGAAGTATGAAGGGGAGTACAGATATGTCAACTCACGGCTCATTACAAACAGGTATACACTTGCTTGGCTGCTAAGATACAACTGTGGGGTAAATGGAAGTTGTGTGTTAAAATATACTTGGGAAGTGTGATGTTATCAGGTCTGAGCCAAGTGTTTGCATCTTTATGTACTGTAATTTGTCCGTGCATTATATTCCGTAGTCAAGACTGAGTGGGGTACAATAATTCTGTGTTCTACTGTTGTGAAAAAGTACAAACCCTAATTTAATAAAGTAACTGAAAGTGCTATATTCCCATATTTTATGCCTGACTTTTTCAAAGACTGTCTTTAACAAAATGAAGTCGCATTATTTTTATTTGGGTTTTTTTTT
>NW_005057903.1:0-2167 GCF_000277835.1 Geospiza fortis
AAACGTTTGTCCTTGGCAGGGCAACTGTCTTGATAAATTAGTTCATTTTCCCATCTAAACTCTAAAAGGAGCTCTTGCATCAGCAAACTGAAGGAGACCTGAAAATTCTTAGAAAGGAGAAGCAAAAAAGCTGCATTAATACATACAAGCACATTTATCAGTTTTCCTATATTTGCATATTTCTTGTGCCTAAACAGTAAAAACCAATTACCCTTTGGAGTCCTTAGACAGTCTATATTCCAACAGTCTCCTTTAATTATCACAGGTCCATCAAGAACTGAATGGCAAACCCACATCCTTAGGGATCTAGGAGAGATTCTAAGCACTGAAAAATCAGAGAAAACATCAAGGTATCTCAGCAATGAAAAGCACTGGCTCCTTCTGTGGAAAGGTAACATGCAGAGTTCACTTGCCCATGACCCTGCTAGAGAGACCATGCAAGATCTCTTCCAGCCCCAAATTATTACATAGGAAGTACAGATAAAACACTGGTCATTTCTCCATAGATTTCATAAGAACAGAGACTTAAATTTTCAATCATTTGATAAGAAAGAATGAACGACTGCTAGCTGTATCTTTAGAAAGACTACAAGAAATCCCTGTGAAAGACATACCATGATCTCATCCAATTTGGTATTAAAACCTTAGACAGATGACAGTCTTCACATGTTATACGTATCCATGCATTCCAAGTTCTGATACTGTGCTCCTTTGGTGATATTGCCAGTGTTTTGGTGTTTGACAGATGGGTTTCTTCAAATATTAGGAGTTGTCCCCATCATAGTATTGGTCAAATTTATTCAGTTACATTTAAAAAGAGCTCTATGATGGGCATTCTCTCAATGATAATGTGACTAAATTTGTTTTAATAGAAACATTTTGAGTTTAGTGACTCACCACTTGTTCTAAAACATTGATATACTCTACAGAAAATGGATAAGACCAATAGGGAATGGGATTTCCAGCAGTCAGTGTCTGAATGGGGCAATACCTGCATAAGCTGGTTGGACATTCAAAAGTCTGAAGAGTGCTCTGGGTGTTGTTTGCTTCCTATGCATCACTGGGATTTTCAAATATGAACATATCCTGCTGTTTGATTTCTACACTCAAGTCTGTATCATTGAAAATGAGACTGGGAGAGCTTATAGCAGCATGTCAGCAAGTGTGCTGGAAGAGATGAAGTTTTCAGATACCATTCCATGATTTGAACACACATCTCTAGTGCACACCTTAAACAACATTGAAGGTGAGATTTTTCAACCTTCTCTGATAAATCCTTCCACTTTGCAAGAGTAACTAAAATTCCATTAAATTCCTAGGTGCATGCACACTAGATTATAGAATGAATATCTTCGGACCATTGCCTTCAGTAAATTTCTAATTAGAGAAGCAAAACATACATGTTTTCAGGACCAGAATCTGAGTGACAATGAACTACAGACCCACATTATAACTAACTACTGTGTTGGGAAGCAAGAAATCCAGTTTTGAAGGTTTGTTGCAAATCTGGGAGGGGAAGATTGTCTCTCACACTTGCCAGGTGAGTATCCCAACTACCATGATATAAATGATATGTAACAGACAACAGGCAATTCTCTGTCAGAAGTTCAATAATCAGCGACCTTTCATGTACTTCCTAATCTGTCTGTGTGTGAATACATAGTGAATTCATGGAACATAAGTGTGCACTATCTCTCACCTGCTTAGGCCCACTGATAGACATGTACTGCCTTGGCACAGCAGTAGCAAAAGCTTTGCCCTGATTGTTTTAGGCATCTGCCAGGCAAGCAGACAGCAAAGGGGTGACACACCGATGCTGGAAGTTCCCTAAAACATCAGGGATGGCTTTAAACCTTTACGGGTTTTAGCTTTAGATGACATGAAAGGGTTTTTCTATGATCAAAGCTAACTATACATGAGACTAGCCTAGCAGGCTACCTTTACAGAGGAAAATCGTGTGGATAAAAATGCTGATGATTGCAGCAATGCTGCTTATAAAATTCATGAAGTATTTAAGAAGTGCCCTGACCCATCCCTGTGTTGGGTGAAGTGACTGTGTTTGAGTTTGGTTGGTTGGTAGAGGGTGTTGCAAACACAGAGAGGCAGTTTTACAACTGCAAGCTATGACTAGGCCTATGGGGAACACTGTGAGAACATTTATCCAACT
>NW_005057904.1:0-2166 GCF_000277835.1 Geospiza fortis
ACCCCCAAGGCAGCAAGATGAAAATAGGAAGAAGCTTAGATGATATTTTCAAGACACCTAATTAGTTCGCATCCAAAAAGCTGTGATATAATGGATCTGTTGTGTGTCTTTGACTGATAGAGAGGCAGTGCCAGACTGGGGATAATGACCAGGACCCATCTGGTGCACAGGGAGGTGGCAGCAGGCTGGAGATGTCTCGTGATGGAGCAACTGTCAGAGGTTATAGTGATGCAAAAGCTCATCTGACATCAGTGCCTGATGTGGGGTTCAGGTGCGCAAATTTCATAGAAAGCATGAAATTTGACCTGCCAAACCTTACTGGTCAAAAGCTTATTTTCAGGAGTCTTCTCTGGCTGTAACTCAAGGTAGGAGGATGAGCTGTGGCACCTGCTTTTTTCTCTGGCTTGGATGTGATGGATTTGGGCAGGGGGATAGGAGGGAGATTTTTGCAAATCAAGACTTTCCGCACATTTCTCAACAAGTACTAAGAAAGGGCTGGAAGGAGTCTCTGAGCAGGTGCTGCTCTCTCCACTCTATCACTCTGCCCTCTGGAGAGAAGGAGATCATCACTTTTAAGCTGCTGGGCTCATTTTCCATGGATTGGAAGGGGGGAACCAGTTTCTCTGTGCCTACAGCCAAGAACCAATGACTGCCCACGGAGGTATGGCCTAATTTTCCACCCTGCTACCTGTCTCAATCACTCAGACATCATGGATACATGGAAATACTGCCATGGTGTTAGAACATGATGGATGTCACGGTTAGTGAATCTTCATTTTTATGGGTAATGAGCAGAAGAGGCCTCTACATAATTCTGCCTCCCTAGAACAATGGTGAGGAGCTGAGACATGCCTAAATAATGTTCTTTCATAATGCTGTTATTTAGCAGGAATCGATGTTCACACCTGTTTATTTCTCTTTCAGACACAAATGAACACACTATGCACAATTAATATAGTTAAACTGAAAAATAGCCCAGTATTGATCAGCCAGCTTTCCATTACACTGCACAACATCAGTCAATCTCTCCCAGACACCAGGAGAAACCTAATGGGCTTTTATTCATCACAGCCTAAGAAATCCCCATGGAAAACTTTCTCAACCCAAACCAGTAAATCTCAGGAATTTTGTTTCATTCCACTAACTAATATCTTCACTGCCTGCACTATAAGTGAGAGTCACATCCTAAATGTTTGTGGCATTTTTCAGAAGTGTTTGGTTCCCAGCAGCCTGGCAGTGTTGCTGGGTTTTTGGCCTCATTTGGTGTGTTTTGAGGTGTGTTGTATACAAAACTCAGGTCTGATTCCAGTTTCATTTTCCCAGGTCTAATTCCAGTCTCATTTTCTATCGGAGCTGTTGGAACCTAAGCTCTCTGCACTTCATCTCTCTGTGATCTCAATCCCCAGATGGAAATGCTCAGGTCAGAGACAGAGCTGAGCTGGCTTCAGATGGAAAGTGAGACAAATTACAGCACAGACGTATCCAAAAAGCTGCTCTCAGTTATCTCTCATCTCTGACCTCTGCTGGCTTTGCTTGTTTGGACACCATCACTGGGCATAATCACAGCTGCCATCCTGCAGCAGCTTCATGAGTGCAGAGAAGGCTTTGGGAAGGAATTGTTGTGCAGACCTGATGGTTGCTGATTTGCAGAGAGCTCAGTCCAACTGACAAGTGACAAAATGCCACAGGTTTCAAAGGACATAATTGAATTCTACTTTCAACAGAAACAGATGTAGTCACTTAGGGTGAAAATATCACACAATTTTTTGTAGAATATCCTGAAATGGAAGGGACTCAGAAGGATCAATGAGTCCAACTCCTGGCACCACACAACTGGAAAGTTAAATGCTGTATCCAAGGCTGTTGCTCAAACATTTTTTGGACACTGACAGGCTGGAAGTCATGACCACATTCCTTTAGAGCTTGGTCCAGTGCTTGACCAAGCTCTCAGTGAAGACCTTTGTCCTAATATTCAATCTGGACTTCCCCTGACACATATTTTAGCCATTCCCTCACATGCTATCACTGAAGAGATCAGCACTTTTCCCTCTCCTGCCTGTTATAGGAAAGTTCTACACAGCAATGAGTTCAACCCTCAGGTGATTTTTAATTTTTTTTATTGCTACTATAATAATTAACCTTTAGTAAATTTGCAAAAAAAAAAAA
>NW_005057905.1:0-2166 GCF_000277835.1 Geospiza fortis
AGTTCTGTATTAGAGTTGAGTGGTGGTTTTTCCTGCCATTTCTAATGGCAGAGACATATCACTGTTTTGATGTATGACTGCACTCATAAATATGACATTCCTAATGTCTTTGAAAGAGGATATGCTGAGAACATGCCTTTGTAAGAATCCTTTTGTCTTAGTTCACCTTAAGCATTTGGGAGTAGGCTCATTCTTTCAGAAGAAATTAGGTCACTACTAAAAGAAGTTATTTGAAAATAAATTTGCACAAGGTAGCCTTTGTTTATGCAACCAAATCATCTGAGAGGAATTCTGGATAGTAACACCATTAGAAACAGGAAATTTTCATTGGATCAAGCAAATTGGATGTTGAGGTTTACAAGTTGTTTGCCTCTGCAGGTAATAACGCCAAAACAGTCATTTTCATCCAAAGCAGAGATCTCTGAACAGGAGGGCTGCCTAGGCTGGTGTTAGATAACTGCTGTCCCTCCTACTGAGTCACCAGGCTGGCTTTGTGGTATGCTGACTTCTCTTAATGTCTTCACATTCTATGAGCAAACTCTTTCAAATCTGGATAAATGCTTAGATTCTCATCTAACCAGGAAGGGCAAAGATTGCAGTGAGTAACATTAAAAGAAAAAGTACTTTCACTTTGCTAAAAGTCTTACCATGGAAGAGATTTGAAGTGGCACTTTGCACCCTCAGTGTAAATTCTTGTCTCTGTCTCTCCATTTGTATCATTTTTGTGTCTGGCAACAAATGAAACACTGTTATTGCAGTGTGTACTGGCAATACTTCATGTTTCTGAGAGAAGGAACAGCTGAAGAAGTTAAACATATTTACAAAGTAAAGGGGATAAAAATTCCTGTTGACAAGTCTGTAAGTAACTTGTAAGTATGTCTCTTTCTCTACAACTATATTTGCAAAATACTAGAGAATGCCCTCATTCAATAATCTTTCACTATTTCAAGCTGGGATTCCTTCCAGCCCCCCAAACACCTTTGTTCTTTAAGAAATAAATAATTTAGTTTTTACAAACATCCATTTCATGGATGGATTTGGGTTTGATGCAATTTCTTAAAACTGATAAGTATGGGGATTTTTTTATCTCCAGGAATATGCACCTTTTTCCTCCATTTTCTAAGGGAAAAAGACAACACTTTGCCACAGTTAGAAACATGGTGACCCTTCTCTGCCTGTTTCAGTCCAGAAACCTGAACATATCGCAGCCCCCCAGTGAACCCCTTGGCACTAGTTTGCCATTTTGAACTAACATGTATTAATTTAAAGTAAGAAAAAGAGTTCTAAGAAGCAAAACAGGTTAGGCAGCAGTGGTTTGATGCTGTCTTCTATGGTGGGAGACTTGAGTTCTTACCTTAAGTCACCAGATAAGTTTTGTTTGTTCTGAAAGAATGTACTAGACATGGAGATAATTTCTATTTAATGTTGAATTTGCTGCTTGAAACCATTTCAAAAACTTGTATGTTACCATCGGGTTAGCATAAAGCTTTAATCTCTTTAGCAAATGCCTGCTTACATAAGTTGGAAACAGCTCCCCCCTGGATCCATAATTCTATTAATTTGGTCTTTTTTCTTAAACAAATCCCCAATGATACATTGGGTATTTATGTTTGAGACCTTTTCTTCCCAGTACCTGCTGTTGTTGTCTGTGAAATCACCATGGCATTTTAAAAATCACTATTTTACAACCAAGTTCACATTAAAATGTCTAACAAAATTGCAATGACACCTTTTCTAGTCAGTTACTTCATCTTCTCATCCTATTTAAATCAATGTTTCAAAGATCCATGTGACTGCAGTCATAACTTCATCTAAATGTAGCCTGGTGTTGTGGAATTGCTTCAGATGTTCTTTGTGTAATGCTAATTCTCCACTGTAGACCTTAAATTTGTAAAGGTGAGTGTTTACTTACAAGAAAGTTACTTGAATAGATTTTTTTTAAATAAAGACAGGGGCATTAATCTCTTAGCATTACAGGTACTGAAAAGCAGTTGCATCCATGGAAAGTGGCAAGCTTTAATATGAGAAGGTGAGAAAAACAGAAGTTTGCAAATCTTCCTTTCAGCTACTAGAAACTTGAAAAAACAATGTATTAAGTGATTGGTTTGTTCATTGTCCATTACTGGATGTGGTAATTACTGTATTGAAATATCACCAAAATATCTT
>NW_005057906.1:0-2163 GCF_000277835.1 Geospiza fortis
CCAAATGAAAAAAAGACAAAAGCCAAATCAGAGGGGAGCTATAGCTCTTAGGCTGAATTCCTCACAGACGGAGGCAGGCTTCCTCTGCTTCCCAGAAAGATGCAGCAACAGGACACGAGGACACTGTGTGCCCCTTACCTTCATGTCCGGGACCTTGCTATTGCAGGCCAGTGTATCTCACAATCGTATTCACTCCTTTACCCAGGTGTCTTCAGCTTGTTGGGATTTTCCCCTGAGAGCAGCCTGAGAATGCTGCTCGCTGTCCCAGGGCTTTGTTCCTGCCAGGAAACCCCACAGACTCACTTAGCTTCCTCCTTTCTAACGCATGGCCTGGGTTAGCTGCCAAGAGTTTGAGCAGTGTAAGCCGTTCCTCAGCAAATGCCTATCCCTGTAAGAAATGCTGATTCCAGTGGGATTTAGGCCCAAGTGTTGTTCTCAAGAGTACTGAAGTTCAGGGTTTCAGCAGCCAGACAAGAGCAGCAGCTTGGCAGGGCTCCACCATCTGCAGCACTCAGCTGCCTTGCACATTCCTCTGCTTCCTGCAGCCATTGGCTGAACTCCTGCTCTTGACCTGTGGCCTTCTCCTGTTACCCGTGAGGCTGGCACCTGAGGCATGTTCTGAGGAGGTCTAGAATGAAATGATGGAGGAGAATTCCACAGAACCTGCACTTGTTTTGTCCCGTTTGGTGCTTGCAGGTGTCTGCCGTAGACGTGGAGTTTGCAGTTGAGTGAGCTATGTGGTCCAGAAAAGAAAAGACTAAGTTAGCTGAGGAAAACCAGGATCAATTGACTCAGCTCCTGCCAGCCAGAAATGAGAGTGCAGCAAATGACTGAAAAATGCAGTACTGTGCAGCAAGTATCCAGAAGGGCATGACAGAGATTTCAAACCCACATCCACAGAGGAATCTGAACTTGCAGGTTTCCCACAAGCCAAAGGGAGTGGGTTTTTGCAAAGGCACCAGGAGCTCAGTGTTGGACAGAGAACTTTTTCAAGAGAAGGGCTGACTTGGGAGCTGGTGGAAGTGGAGAGAATGGGCAAATGCGCCCATGGGTGCAGCCCCACTGTGAGGGCTGCTCCAAGGGCACCGCCTGCCATGCACAGGACATGGGCACTACCCCGTGCAGAGGACGCGTCCCTGCCATATTGACAACACAAACGCTGCTCCAGTGTCATGCAAACACATATGGGTGGTTTGTTAGTCAGCATTTTTTCCCCACTAGAAAGTCATTCTTCCTTCAGAGAGCCCTAGGATGAGCTGGTTGATGTTAGCCATGCAGGAAATGGGCAGGAATGACAGGCATTCCAATTTAGGGAACTAGTTTTATTCAGAAGCACTGGTGGCCAAAGCACAGGGTGTGTGGGCTTGGTGCCTGTTCTGTGTTACTCTTGGATCCTTTGAACTATGGGTCATGCACTGCAAGCGGGTTTTGTGCTGCTTTGGGACAGTGTGCGTCCTGTCAAAGGAATTCTTTTTGTCCCCTGATGTTGTAAAGTCTGTGCAGGCATCCTTTTTTTCTCCCCTGTGATTGTAGGGTTTGCAGACATGTGCAGGTGTCTTTTATTTTTGCCTTCTTCTCATACAGTCGGCCAATTGCTGCTGGTGTCCCCTTTTCCCATTTTCCTTGCACACTTAGGGGGCTTGTGCAACTGGGTTCTTGTTCCATTTTGTTTCCTGGCCTGCAGACTGGAGCAGCACTGATCCGATGATGGAGTGAATCCATAGAGCAGTTGGCAGGGCTTTCTTGTTGGTGACATCACACAAAGTTTTTAATGGTCTGATGGGTAAACAGAGGAGCAGCATATTGAAACCAAATGGCATAAAGATGCCAAATGTTTTGGTAAAGCTCCTGCCAACAACTTCAGCTAAAAAGGGGGTGTCTCTTGCTCAGCAGGGTGTGTGCAGGCATCCTTTTTGTTCTCTGTGATTGTAGAGTCTGCAGAGAAATGCAGGTCTCCCTTTTTCTTCCTTTCTCTTGTACAGTCTGGGGATTCGTGCAGGTGTCCCTTTTTTTCCACCCTGTTTTGCTGTACAGTCTGAGAACTTGTGAAAGTGTCCTTTCCTTCTCCTTTTTTTACACAGTCTGCAAACTCATGCAAGCATCTTTATTTTTCCATTTGAATTGCATCTAAGTCTGGGGACTTGTGCAAGATTCCATTTTTTT
>NW_005057907.1:0-2163 GCF_000277835.1 Geospiza fortis
ATGTCAGGAAATTCTAGTCTACAGCCAAGTTTTTTCCCCCTGATAATAGATAAATGGTGCTTTGAAACAGCTGGGGAGGAAAGCAGTGATCTCCCGAGGCCTGTCTATAAGAAGAAATCCACTCTTTGAGTTTCAGCATGCTTTGTTATACCTGGTTTTGGCTTTACTTCTTTTGTGGAAGAAATGACAGATGGTACTACTACCACATGCCTTTAGCACTCCCAAAAAAGATACCACTAACAGTAAACAGGGCAGAGCTGTGGATCTTCTGTCTTGATTTTGTCCCCAAGAGACGGTTACCAATGTTGCGTTTAAATGATTTGTCAGTAGATGTGTGTTAACACCTTTCCTGACTCTTAGGTGACCTTACTTTCAGTGAAGGACAGTGTTCTTCACCAGGAGAGCAACTGGATAAGGATTACATGGGAGTTAAAGCATTGTTATTTTTAACTCTTTATAGGTGGTCAGCATCAGCTCTGGGAAAAGATACATGGTTAACCCTGATAATCACTTCAAGATCAAATCTTTAATTAAAATCCTGACAGGTGAGATAGAGAGTCTCTCTTGAAATAAAAAATAATAAAAGCTTTATGAGAGTGGAAGCATGCCACAGACATATTTACATCCTCTTTTCTTTAATGTGCAGAGATTTAATTTGACACTGTAAGTAGACCAATCTTATTATTTATTTATAATATAAGCTCTGATGCTGTATCATGGCAGATAGTATCTTCACAGAGTCAAGCTTTGCCATTTGTATTCTGATTCCTTTTGAGCTGTGGCTTTGTGGTGTCTCTTTGACCAGGCAAAGTGCAGTGTGGAATAAGTAATCAGATAAACAGCTGAATATAGGCCAAGAAAATGCTGAAGTGTGTCATAACATGAGCCAAATATGTAAATCCCAATGTATAGGCAAAGATGTCAGTATTTAGAATGAGAATGGATTAAGAGAGTTTCCATGCTATTGTTCAGTGGATGTTTAGAACAGTAACTTTAATTCCTGTGTTGTTTGTAAGGTAGATAACACTGTGTCATTTAATGGTGAAGAGAGGTGTAAATGTAGGGTTTGAATATGTACAACTGATTGCTCTTTTAGTGTTATGGACAGTAATCACAAGAGTGTTTTTGCACTTTATTCATACATGACAGGCATAACTGTGTGTACTCTTATGTGCATGTACATATATGTATAGAAATAGATGGAAATACCATGTACTCATGGTTATATAAATCTACAGATAAAAAGGTAGACAGTGTAAAGATGACAATTACTGAGTGTAATATTCTATATAAAAAGATTAGAAACCTGACATGCCTAATATTAGGGTAAAAATGGTTTCTACTTCTGTTTAAAGACTCTGACAATATATTATTCTATGATTGCTGGTGATGCCTGCTTTTGGAAGAACACTGTAGTTCTCCAGTTAATGGGACTAGAATGAAACAGTGAAGAATATAGTGAGTAAAAGACTATGTGGTAGCAGGAAGGTATTGCATAAAAAGATCCTTCAGGTTTTTGAGCTGGGTTATTCCCCTGAACTTCTGACACTGTAATGTGTATTCTTACTGTCTTACAGAAGGTCATTTATTGGGTAGTACATTAGAAGTCTGCTCATTTGTGAGACTCCTCAGACCTCCTGGTGTGTGCACTCAAATCATTGAGTTTGTAAACAAACAATTGGATTCTTTCACAGGCAAAATCGGGCTGAAGAGGCCAAAAAGTAACAGGTCTTCCATAGAAGTTTGTGCATAATTGTGCATTTGATGACATCATCAAGGAAAATTTTAAGGCAAATGAAAAAAAAACCAACTTACCAGACTGTATCTTTACATAAAAATATAGGTACTATACTAAAAATATATTTTAAAATACTGATGAAATTAGTTGACTGTATGCTATGTTATGTGTTAATATGCTATGTTGCACCATCCAGACTTTAGAGTGGTTGAAAACAGAACTTTTAAAATAGACACCATTTTAGGCTTTTATGTAGTAGGGTAAAATGTGAAAAGAATGTACTCATAATATTTTTTAGGATTAACAGTGTTTTGTTTTAAGAAAAGTTTTAAAGTTTTTGTAAAAGTTTGAATATTTCAGAAGCTCCCCTGATCCATTCATCTCATTCCTGCCAAGATATTTGTAACCTTACAAAAATTTGAGGT
>NW_005057908.1:0-2162 GCF_000277835.1 Geospiza fortis
ACCACCTCCCTGGGCAGGCCATTCCACAACTTTATCACTGCTCATGCTCAAAGGATTACTATTGCTTCTGCCAATTTCTTTAGGGATGATATATGTTTGCTAGAAAGAGCTGTTCATGAAGCTTTTGGAAAGGTTTCTCTTTTGGCACAGGAGTTGAAGTTCAGGAGCAGAAACTTCTGCTACTGACTGGAGATATCACATAGCAATTATCTTCTAGGGGAGAGTGCTTTGAAGAGGAGCAAAGCAGCTCCTAAGGGGACACAGGGGAGGTGTTGGGTGTTACTGAAAGAAACCACAGGTGGCCTAATGTTCTTACTAGCTGGCAAAATGAAGTTGAGATCCTCTCTTTGGGAGAAGGGCAGTTATATGATTGACACGTTTGGTTCTTCCTGTCTTTTGGAAACTGCATGGAAGTGGAAAGTGTATTGCAAAAGCATAAGAGTGGTTGCAAGGAAGAGAATTGTAAAGGAAGTGGTCTGGGTTGGACCCACAGTTCTGAAGAGAAATTGGCATCTGCCTTGGGGTATTGCCTGCTGGTGTCTGTCAGATGGAGAGCCTTAGCTGTACTTGCTTACCAGTTTCAATCTAGAATCTTGCTTTGCCCTTGAATAAAGATATTAGGTGAGCAGTTTCCTTGAGCTTGTAAGGCAGGATACCTCTGTGTGTTGTATAGGTGAAGTAGAGGTATCTTGCTAAGAGAGAATTCCTAGATAGAATGAAATCCTGGAGGAATCTGTTCTGAAGCAGTTGTTACTTTCTCCACATGATTTTTAATGCTGTCTCTCTGGAAAGGCAATACCTTCCAAAGAGCAAAGGGGTTAAAAACCTCACCAATCTGCTCCTCACAGCATTCTGCGTGGCCTTCATACCTTGTGAATTGGTTTATAAAGTTAATTTATTGAGTTACACTTTGAGTATGTTGGCTTTTGTTGTCAAAATTGGTTTTGTGTTCTTATGAGCATCACAGCAGCATCTAATGATGCACAAAGATATTGAGAAGTGAATGTGCACAGTGGAAATGTAATTTTTTATATGATGGTAATATCACCTAAAAAGGCTGGATTGTGTTTCATGGTCTGGTGGTTAGTCTCCTCAAATGAATGCCTGCTTGTCCAAGAACATCTTCCATCATGTGCTCTATGCTTTCTGAGCCATTTTGGCTGCTTTTGGGAAAGAGCCTCTCATCCAGGATCATGAAGCCATTGAAAGACATATGGTCTATCCAGAAGAGGATCTAACTGGACATGGTGTGAGAGACAAGCCTTTTAAACTGAATTTTGCCCTGGATTTCCAGACCTTCATCTTGAAGCCTTCAGCAGTCTTCTGTTGTTCTGTAGGTCTCTTGTCAGCAACAGCTTTTGCGTGTCATACATGAGCTTAAATCATGCTTGATGTGTACAAGGATACTTGTAAGATGGAGATCCCATGTCTTTTGATGCACATCTTTTCTGCCTCTGGACACCTGCTGCTTATTCTTTTGAGACCATTCCCTAAAGTGTGACAAAGGGCAGAAGTGCAAACTTTGCAGTGATTTGGTTGGAACTGTGTTTTTTGAAGATAAGCGATGGCTGAGATGACCACAGGCAGCAAGAGCTGAAACCTCAACAGGAGAGAACTTAAAACACCAATGACTTCTGCAAATACTGCTTTTTTACCTTTAATTTTTTATTTAAATATGTTGATTATTTTCTGCTTTCCTATAGTCATCCTTTTCTTTGTGTGCTCAGAAATACATTCTGCTGGAGGGCTGATGGAACACCCACTTCATCTTCATGCATTCATCCAATATTATATTCTGAGATTTGCCTTGGAAAAATAAGCAAGTTTGTGAAAATTTTGACATTTGAAATGCAAACTTGGCCATGGACAGATGAAAATCCATGAGCAGCTCTGTGGTTGAGAACATTGCCATGCTTTCAGTTAGAAATTAGTGACTTAATAGCTAAGCCTTTTGAAACAACATATAAATGTTCCTCATCCACTGCTGTGCAAAGTCATATGCTTCAGTTTAAGCTGCTTTTAGCATCTGTTTGAGATAGAGGAGTGTATTATTTATCTAACTGTTTTGTTGAAAAGGAAGAGAGCACCCAAACAGATGTTAGTGCCAGCTCATCTGCAAGGGCAGTAATAAACATCTGTAATATCTCTACACCACATGCAGT
>NW_005057909.1:0-2162 GCF_000277835.1 Geospiza fortis
TTTTTTTTTTGAGCAATTTCAACCAGGACCTTAATCAGTACAAGAAAATGGGTAAGAAAGGCTTTAGGCATGCATAAAACAACCCAAAAATCATAGTGACAAATCTCCTGCAATGGCCAGGATCAGATGACACATGCAATCCTGTCAAAATCCTTTTTTACACTGACTTAAACGAGTCTCTGGGCATGTGAACCCAAGCATGGGAAGAAGCAAGAAAACATTTCTAGAGGAGTTTAGTTTCTTCATGACCTGTTGAATTTGCTCTCTCAGCTCACTTTAGCATAAGATACTCACAGCTGTCTCAGGTACAAAGTAACAGGTGCTAAAAAAACATGGAGTAATTATAGAGAAGGCAAGAGCAGAGGTCAGACCCCTACCTTTAAAAATAGCTCTGTCTCCTGTCATGCTGTCAGTCATCTCTCAAGTGCTGGTTGGTACCTAAAGCCAGAAGGACTGCAGAAAATGTATAATGGTGGAAACCAATTGCTCCCTTATGTAAAAATGGGGGGAAAATAGTGTTTGACCCCTGTGAGCTGACTGGCGTGTGTCTGGAAGTGTGAGATTTAATTAAACAGATGGTAGCATACATTACTGCTTTAGAAATGTGATTAATCATTATAAATGTTCTAGGTCCTTTAAAAGAATGACTAGAGCATCTGGCTATGCACACTGAAACAGTGAACACCCACCTGACAGGAATCCATCTCCATAAGGTAGATGATACTTGTGTTTATGTTAATTATTTGGAATCTTTATGCTTCAGTTGAACGAACGAGTTCTGGCACATTCTTTTAAATGAGGCAGATTCATTCTGATGTTAGACTGCATTTAGATTCTACCTACTGGTGAATTTTAGCATCAACAAAAAAGCATGAAGTAAAAAAATCCAATCTTAACCCAGCAGTTTTCAAAGATGCTGAAGCTGAAATTTGATGTAGAATTTCAGACTCATTTCCAAACAGCTCTCCTGTTACACACACATGTGACCCAGCTTTATCAGAAGTCAGTGATCAGAATTGCTGCCTGGCTGAAGTTCTCTCATGTTCACATATGTGATCCTATCACTCCTAACCACAGTGCAGGTATCTTAGGAGTTATTCCACATGCAGGTTCTTGGCAAGTGCCTGTGAACACAGGGAGAGTTTGGCTGGTGCTGGTCAGCTCCTTCTGGGTGCCTTTGGTAACAAGCCTGGTGGTTTATTTGCTTCAAATAGATATTATATTTTTTAGTCTTCTGTATTTATCCACGTTCTGTCATTTAGTTCCATCTGCTGTACATGGGAAAATGGAGTCTTTATTTTAGAATACAAACTGCTGTCAGCTTGAGGCTCTCAGAGACTGGCAGTGCTTAGAGCTGGACAGGACCCTTGTTTTCAGTCTGTTCTCTGTTTTCAGCCTGGAATCATGCATTCTAAGATCCTATTCTATGAATCTTTGCCTCTTAATTCATTTTTGTTCTCCAGTTGCACATTGCTGGCTGATATCCAAATTATACATCAATCAGGCAGGGGGTGTTTGGTGCCTTGCAGGGTGGGGAGATGCCCATGCAGGTCTCTAGGATTCCTCTTCCTGGGAATATTTTAATAATGCTCAGAGAAATAAGAGATGAGGCAAGCTTGAGACTGAATTACAGCCATCAGGTCAGAATCAGTGTTCTAAAACAAGGAGTGTAGGCTTAGTTGCCAACCTATATTGGTTTTCATTTGCTAAAAATCCCAGTAAGAGCCAACAAGCCAGTTTGCTGTTCCTCTTGCTCAGCAGATCAATGAATTAATACTCTCTATAATTTTCAGATGACTCTGAAAGGTTTACAGAAATAAACTTGCTGTGGAGGATCACCTTCCAGTCTCTGTGCATTTATAAATGCCATCTGTTGGTAGCTGAGAGCTGGGTGTTATGGTAACCTGAGTGCTCAGACTTGAGCTAATTGCAGAGTACATGCCCATGCTCAGGGAGCACAGATGCATGTGGGTGCATAGCGCTGGCACGAGGACGGCACGGGGAAAATCCAGAATATGGGAAGCCTTTGGATGGATCTCTCTTGCAACAGTGGTGTGGTTGGAAGCAAGGAGGTCATCTCCTCCCCAGCAAGCAAGGAGGGTTACTTGAGTACTACCACATTCCCAGAGGCCAGGTAACAAATTGTTTCACAATGCGGACTT
>NW_005057910.1:0-2161 GCF_000277835.1 Geospiza fortis
AAAAAAAAAAAAAGAGCAACCTCAATAGCAAATTTTATTTTTCCATAATGGATGAAGAAAGATTTTTATACAAATAATTTACCATAGACATAAATTAATGTCTAACACTCTTGTCAGGGAGAGAAAACAAATTTGCATGAAGCACTTTGATGCAATTGTTAACTGACCCTTTTCCTACTTCCTTTAATTAGAACTTCATGTTTGGTAAAATGTATCATTTGTTTCTGTCTTCTATGCACCTAAAGAGGAGGGAGAGAGTCATTTCAGAATAAGCATTCACACCTGGTATATATATAGCTATACATCCTACATCTATTTCATAGCTAGCTTGAAGAGTGGATTAAAAAAAAAAGGATGAAGTGCTGTACCATTTATCTGACTTTTCAAAACAACTATCATCTATTTCCATAGCGAGAAGGAGGTGGAATAATAGAAATGTAGGTCTAATTTATTTATCACTCTGTTGTCCTTCTCACATTGTTTATCCAGAGACCTTCTGCCATCTTTATACTATCAAGAAAATAAATAGAGAATTAGGGTTCATATATATTATGCTCTTCCCTAGACACATTTCTAGAGAGGGGGAAAAATCCACAGGAAGGGCATGGGCTCAGCAGTACTGCTGCCTGTCTCAGCTGAGAGCTGGTGAGTAGAATGGGTGTTAGAGCTGAGAGGGGTCTTCCCTTTGTGCCACAGTGTCATGTTATATTAAAAATCACTCAGCCAGCTGTGCAAGCCCCCATGTGGGCTGCCTTGTTCTAGAAGAGCTGGCCACCCTCCTGCTTTGCTGCCGTCTTGCACTTCCTCCCCTCTTGCATTTCCTCCCTGAGATAAAACCATCCACTATCACAGACCATTTCAGTTGATTATTGCTTTTTGCAGCCACAGGCTCCTTCCAAACATAATTATTAAGCTGTGCTGCTCTTCAGAAATAACTGCTGCTTCAATTTCCCACTGTTTCCTGCTTCCCCTGGACTCTACTTGGTAGCAAATGAAACCCAGATCTCCTGGAAGAGATGGAAGGAGGCTCAGGACACCTCAGCAGACTATATCTACAGCCATGGTGCCTCTTGTGCAGCATAAGCACTCATCACGACAGGTTATTTGAAGGCTACCAACAGCCCAGTGCAAGCAGAACACCTCTGAAGCCCATCTGTCATCCACTGAAGTGTCAGGAACAAAGCCACTATCAGATGGACTGAGCTTTTGGATTAAAAAAAATCAGTGTAGGCTGTGATCATCATGAGTCCAAACTGTGTAAATTGTCTGTTGTAGATAAGTCTGTATGTAAAGGATTAAGGACAATCTATTTTGCAGCTGGCCCAGGAGAAGATATCATGAATGAAACTGTAAAATGATGGAAAAAGTGAGGGCAGAGTCCATTAATTCATGAGGTTTAGAGATTTTGCTTTATTGTCTGCAATCTGTAGAGCTTGTCTTTGCTTGAAGCCTGAAAGGGAGGAGGGTTGGCTTCTACCTCTTGGCTGGGCTGTCTAAATCCCACTGAAGCATTGTATCTCCCTTATTTTCCCACCTCATGAGTGCAGATGAACATGGAGGAAAAAAAGGTAAGGAAACAGGTTTCTGTGAATCTGCTTTGGTCAGCTAATAGACAAGGATACTGCAAGATTTTAGCTAATTGGAAATACCACATGCTCTTGATTGCACTCATCCCCTGAGAAATCTTTTCTAGCTTTCCAGCACCAGGTTGTACCACTTCATAGTGGGTTAAACAGGTCTTGTAGGTTTTTGAGGACCTGTTTGCAAGTTTTGTCACCAGTGTTGTTCCTCTCCACTTGAGGCACCTGCTGTGTTTTCCCTGGATGCTACTTACATCACCTTCCAACAAATTACCTGCATATCTTAAAAAATACTCAGAATGAACCAAGTATATATATTGCAACATAGGAATGGTGGCTCAGATCTCTGTGGGAATTTGTCTGCTTTAGTTCAGGCTTTACATCTCAGACACTCCACAGGGACATGAGGACATTTCCAGGGGAAATGCAGCATCCTAAAAATTGCCTTCACGGTTTTCCTGTTCTTAGTTAAGAGGACAAATTAGTGAGGTGGATGACAGTCTCTTCTCCCAGGAAACAAACAATAGGGCCAAAGGAAACGACCTCAAATTGCACCAGAGGAGGCTTAGATTAGATATTAG
>NW_005057911.1:0-2160 GCF_000277835.1 Geospiza fortis
TGACTTTTAAATTGCTCTGAAAATGCAGGGAAACTTGCTATTGTGGAAACGTGGTGTAAGTAGTAGTGAAAACATTGTCGCCGATTTTTTGTTGTATGCACTACTGCAAACGAAAGAGAAGGGCAGCTTTGAATCCTTTCCAAAAAGGTACAGAGTCTGTCAGCACAAATACTGATAATTGTAATTTAGGGATTAGGGGTGTGGACTTGCTTGGGGGAGCCTGTGCACGTGGCCTCCTGCTACTGCTGAATAACTGAAGCTGTAGCTGGTGTTGATTGCAGTGCAAGACTGGGGACTTGAGTTTCAGCTATTTATTTTCTTTTAAATTGTGAGTTCGGTTGGCTCCTAGTTGTTTAAATGCAATGACTGACACAGCGTATTGTACTTTGTGTTGCATAACTGGATTGATCAGAGCTGACCATTTTTTTCCAAGCTGTGAGTCAAGTGTTGTGTTTGGTGATGATCTTGAGGCCATACACAGTCCTTGCTGGAGTCATGCAACTCCTCGAGTAAAGAAAGTAGCCTGTACTGTCCCCTGGGAAGATATTTGAAGTCGTTTTCACTGGCTGGAATTGGTTGCAACTGCAAGTTTGTATAAATTTGGATTAGGGATTTAAAAAGTTTTACAAAGAATGATATTTTAAGTTTTTGAAACAAAGTTATGCAAAACCAGTGACCTGCACGCACGTCTTAAAAGTTGTATCTGAAATGGGAAAGAAAGCATTTTACTGCAGAGTTAATGGAAATCTTGTCCCAAGAAAGCAAATCACACTCTTAAATTCAGGGTTTGAATACATTGGTATAGAGAAAGTGAGCTCATGGACTACATGCTGTGTAGAAAGTAATGTAAATGTTGGGGACAATACTGAAAAATGTACATTTTCCTTTTTTCTCAACAGCTACACAGAAGGAATATTCTAGAAAAGTGAAGTTGGAAGATCTCTGATAAAAAGAAGTGTAAACATGTTGTGCTGGGGCAATGCATCTTTTGGACAGCTTGGATTGGGTGGAATTGATGAAGAGATTGTTTTAGAGCCCAGAAAAAGTGACTTTTTCCTAAATAAAAGGGTCAGAGATGTAGGATGTGGACTGAGACACACTGTTTTTGTCCTGGATGATGGGACAGTTTATACATGTGGATGCAATGATCTGGGACAACTAGGGCATGACAAAGCCAGGAAAAGACCTGGTAAGTGTAGAAGTGGTGAATTGTGGTGATTCTGTGGGGTGGTGGGTGTGGCTTTCGTTTTTGTGCTTCATCAAAGCCAAGATTGCCGGTGTCTGCATGGGGCAGACTCATGCACAGCAGTTCTTCCAAGAATGAACATCTTTTTGACTGGGAAAGCATTGCTTTGCTGGGGTGGGTTCTTGTGACAGCTGGAAACAAACAGCTGTGAAACATGGCAGTGCCCCCATGGTTTTGCATGCTGTGCAGCTGGACACTGCCACTAGTTTTGGTTTCAAGCATGGCTGTGGGAGACTCAGTGGCTGTTTTTACTCTCAAGGGGAGCTGACCTGCTGCAATCCATGGGTTGGTGTTGTCTGTGTGTATGGGTTTGGCTGTTGGAATATGGTGAAAATGAGTATTTGGCGTATCAGTGCAGAGAAACATGCAGTTTTTAATTGTCTAATACGTGGTGTACAGCAGGTCTGATTGAAGCAATGTTCTCTTTTTGTAAGAACTAAAAATAAAACTTTTGATGAAAGACTTAGCAGCATAAGCAGCACTACGGGGAGAGGATGTGGAAAAGCCTAAAGGATGCTGTGTAACACTTCTTTGGGCTTTTTTTTTCTTCCCACCTGTGTTTGGTGTGTGTTTCTGCTCCCTCCTAGTGCAGTTCTGGAGCAGAACTGGGTAAACATCTTGCAGGGACTGCAGAGGAGTGTGCACATGGGCTCCCTTCAGAGCTTGCATGTGAGTCATAGCTGGTGCTGAGAGCCAGGAACAGTGCTGCTCACTCTGCTCACAGACAGCAGACTGGAAAGGTTTACTGAGACTTGGTTCTGATCATTCCTAGAGCACTTTCACAACTTGCTTGGCTCAATATTTGCCACAAATTTTTCAAATGGAAATGAGGTGTCATGGGGTATTTTAGTAATTCTCCTTTACACAGAGTTTCAGTTTTCGTGCCAATTAAAGATTTTCTTGATTTTTTTTTT
>NW_005057912.1:0-2160 GCF_000277835.1 Geospiza fortis
GCAGGGAATGCTCTGGGGGGTCCTGGTGGGCAGTGAGGACACACAGATCCCTTCCCAATACACTTCTAATTCCACAGCGGCTCTTCAGTGTTAGAAATCCAATAGCCATGAAAGCAGTAATGACAGTAGAAGCTGGTGGCAGCACCATACCTTAGGCTACACTCCATGTAAACAGAGCTTACTATTGCCTTTAAAAGTATGAAAATACTTTTCCTCCCCAGGAATGAAGGCCTTCAATTGCCATTTATTTTGCTTATCACAAAGCATTAGCCCCAAATACACACAAATCAGCTCTATCTCTTGGAGAAGAATCTTGCTGTTTATAGCCGTGGAGAGTGATTTAGTGTTTCCTTACTTAGCACTGGTGTCATGCAGAAAATACAACAACAAGATATTTATGCCTTGATTTCCCTGAGGTTTTTTTTCCAAAATTCCACCAGGTAAACTGATTTGGTCATTGTTTCCCACTGGGAGGACAAGTCCTTTGTCATATACTTGTTCCATAGAAGTCCCATCACGTAGGACTTGGAAAGCAGCTGTGCAGACCTTGTTGTCTATGTGTCCTCCCAAAAACCTTCTAAAAACAAGAACATTTCCCAACCATAAATAGTGAAATACATTTACTGTGTTTTTCTGAGCCCTTCTTATACCACATATAATTTCCCAAACCTTCTTATCTGTGGTTAGATACAGAACTCCTGGGGAAAGATAAGTCACAAAGTTTGCTCTAAGGTCACCTGCTTGCTTGTTGCTTTCTGAGCCACAGTGTGCAGATTGCAGCACTGGCTTTAGTAGAAATTACTTATAAAACCAGAAGCATATACAGCAATAAATGGCTGTGTTTTTTCCAGGTAACTAGCAGTTTCAGCTCATCTTCTAGCAGGCATAGAAAACCTATGGTCAATTTATTCACATCACTCCTCTGCCTGCCAAGGCTTAAGAGCAAGGGGAGAAAATGAATAGACACAAGGCCATGTCACGTAATCATCACTTTTCTGCAGAATAAAATCCAGGCACTGAAGTAATTCAACCCTCATGACCTTGCTAGGATGGGAGATGTGCCAGTCCCAAGAGAAGAAATTAGATATAAAACAAATAAACGTAAGTCACAAGGACAGTGACCATTAAAATGAGATTTCATATGCATAAACGAGGCAACAGCCAGTCAATTAGCAGGTGTGGGATGGTGAGGATGAGAAACACAAAAACACAGCCTGACAGAACCGCAGTTTTCAGTTTCCACTATTGCAGCACGACCCCAGGAAACACACGCAGTCCAAAACCATGCAACATGTTCAAACTGTGCCACCACTGTGGATTTCTGTGGTGCCCCAAGATAGTGGGATGGGTGGCTGGAATGTTTTATTTTCTGTGAGTAAAATGAAGACAGTGTCTGGGCTATTCTGCAATGAGAGCCATCTGTGAGCCAGTAAACAAGTCTAACAAGGGAGAGCCAAAAACATGGAGCTGAGGATTATATTCTCAATGACTCTTCTGTAAAGCCAGAGCAGATGAGAACTGGGGTGAGGAGCACCAGCCATGGAGCATATGCAGAGCTGAAAGGTGCACTGCTCCTGGTCCTCATGCCTTCTCCCATTGGGCCAGCACAGCCTTACTGCCTGCTAGCCCCATCCTTAAGGGATCAGAGGCCAGGGCCCTGCCTGGTCCCTGAGCTGTGTTTGAGCTCCAGGGCTGCTGGGTCAAATTCTCTGTTCTATTTCTAAATATTATATATTCCCTAAGTGGCCATTTGCTCATGGGCTTCTCTCAGAAACTTCTGGCTCCATCCTGAGTGAGGAAAGTACAGCACAAGCCCTGTACAAAGCTACCACACTGGCTGGCTATTGGATTTGGGAAATATTTGCATTAATGAAAAAATAATGAATGAAAACAGACATCATAATAAAACGTCTTCTTTTTTTTAAAAAAGTAATACATTTAATACAAGTCCAGGAATGAAGAAGGAATCAAATGCATTTCATATTTAGCTATAAAATAAAGTTGATCCATGGCATTTAAGATACAAAAAATCCAACTCATTTGACCTTCTGCTGTAAATCCAGAGCAGGTTGTCTGCTTCTCTCTCTCTCAGCTGTCCTGTGCTAAACAAGCTCTGTCAAACTCTCACCATGTAGCAGCTATTCCAAAATGAATATCAAA
>NW_005057913.1:0-2158 GCF_000277835.1 Geospiza fortis
TTTTTTTCCTACTGTGTTGAGGTTAATAAACTGTCTTACAAAATGAATCAAGAGTTAGAGGTCACATACTCCATCTCAAGCAGATCTAGTATTACAAATATTATTATTTATTTATCAAGCCGTAATACAGCATTCATGTGATATTTTGTTTTCAGTAGCTTAGAACTTTGTTAGAAGTTTAGCTGCTTGCACTGATCAAGGGCTGGGCCCAGGGTCAGGAATGCAAGGAGGGTACAAATCAGTTTCTAAGTTCAGCAATAGTCTGCAGCCATCTAAATGGTATTCAAAACTGTGTCAGACACTTTTGGGTAACCAGTGAAGGTTACCAGACAGGCCATCAGATGTATAATAGAACAATGACTTTCTGGATTGGCAAAATCCCTTGGGCTCAATACCTTGACATCTCCAGGGCATCCAAGGATGACCCTCCAGCTATAAAACTACCATAAACAAAGGAGATCTAGTCAATAAAGTCAATGCCAAAGAGAGAGCAATGCAGTTCATCCTAGGGTTCATCATGGGCCCAGATCAATTATCTGCAAACAGATATTTAGATGTGTCTGAATGTCCCTATAAAATTCTCACAGCTCTTCAAGAAGTCTTAAACTGAATTCCACTTGGCATTGGCTAAATCCCAGACAGACTTACTAGGCAAAAAGCTTGACATGGGAAACAATGAAAAGAAATGGGTTGAATCATCAGGTGATGTGAAAATTGGTGAAACCAGCAAGAAAGCTGGAACTGAGCAGCGTAGACAGAGTGTGAAAACACCAGATGAGATGGGTGAAAGGTAGAGAGACCAAAGGGACAAAGAGTTTGTGAGTAAAGAACTGTAGCCTAAGGGAGAATGTTTGGAAAGGGATTAAATTTCAAATAAAAGAGGGTGATGGCTGATCCAGACAGATGAGGCTGGTGGTATAGTGAGGAAATAAAAAGTTCTAGCAGACAGATTGAAAGTATAGAGCACATATCAGTAAACCTCAGAAGATGGAGTGTGAAATACCACCTTAAATTGCAATCCTTAGTATGTTTTTTTATATTTTATAATTTTTCAGCAAAAACCTCTGAAATATGTTTGCCAAATTTTTTAGTGCAGTGCTGGCATCTGCATAGGGGATTAACTGCTGCCATCCCATACTCCATGACATGGAGTGTCAGAGGTCTGTGACATCCATCCAGAGCTTCCAGCCAAGCTGTGAGATATCACTGCATGACAAGCTTTCTGCTTTTTGGAGTTTGCCTTTTTTTTGATGGAAATTTTACACGATCCTCCTCTCCCATCGTCTCAAAACACTATGGAGCTCCAAAACTGTCAGAATATCTGCATCTTGATTTTTCATTTTCTTTATGCAAGTATAAGCAATTAATTTGAGCTGAACTTCTCATAGGTGGTTGCTTGTTTTCTAGTCCTCATCATGTGGATGAATTTATAGGAACCTAAAAAGCCATATGACATTTTGAAGTACTTCCCATATTCTAGAAGACAATCTCAAATGCCTTATCTGATTTAGTGTATTATTTGACACATTGCTTCTTCCCTTCTTCTCTTTGTCTCAGTTCATGCAGAGTAAAAGCGTCCTCCTTGCTAGAGAGTGTTGTGAAAATGCATTCATGCTTTAAGGTCCTTTGTCTTTGATCTGTGAAGGAGTTTCATGCTTTGTTAAAACTCAGGAGGTGCTTCTGGTACGCAGGAGCATGCACTGGAGACGGCTCATACCATATCACCTGCAGTGACATCTGGTGAGTGTTTCATCTACAAGACTTGCGTGAATCAAGCAAAGAGCAGCCCCAGCTGGGCTTGTGTAGCCCCCACATACCTGCCATGGTTACTCTTACCTGTGTGACCTTGCAGAGCTGGCTGGCAAAACTTGGATTGGGGGGAAGTGGGAGAAAAGCTGTAACCTCACCTTGCTCATGTCAGAGTGATGATAATGCTACCTCAGGGGCTGAAAAGCAGGAAACATCCAGCTGGGTCTCACAACTGCTGTGTCCAGGACTAGGCAGGTCTGAAATCACTCAAGTCTGTGTTAAGATGGATATTGCGGTAAAGACTGCCACAGGAGAAGAAATGAGCAGTTCTGCCTTTGGAAGAGGTTTTGTAGCAAATATGCAGTGAGTAAAATTTGAGCCTGTATATTCAGCGTGAAAGGAAAAAAAA
>NW_005057914.1:0-2158 GCF_000277835.1 Geospiza fortis
AAAAAAAAAAAAGTGATAAATGGATTAAAGGGATAAAATACAGCTTGAGGCTGGACTAAATGATCAGCTGGGGAGGACACAGGCCTCTCCAAATATGAATAAACATCATGAATAAAACAGTAACACACAGCAGTAAACCACAGGGTAAACAATGACACACTCAACTCAGAGCCACAACTTATTCTTCTACAAGTCAAACTAATCAAAGGATAGTTGAAGTTAAATCTTCTGTGATATACTTCTGAACAGATCTACTCAACAGAAAGGCAGAAGATGTAGAGCTTGAACAGAATAGAGGATGAGGTTCTGATGTTACAAAGGCACCAAAGAAGTTTACTTCTTGAAATGTCTGTTTCTGTATCATATTAATACATTCTCTTTTCTAACAAAAAATGGCACAATGTTTACTGTTTACTTATTACTATGTAAACAGTGAACATTGTGCCACTTTCTTTAGTTTGTCAACAGTTTGATCCACAGTCTTGCTTTGCAGTCAACATAAATTCACCCAAGCATTAACTTATCTTTGTTGACTTTGTGGTTCTTAAGGTCATGCAGTTTAAAATTTTTTGGTTACACCTTATCAAATATACAGTTACTGCTGGCTTAGGACAGTTTCCATGCACAGCTGCTGAATGTCAATCTCATTTTCTCATATGGGTGACAGAAAAAACTTTTTGCACTTGAGTGCTCCTGTCACTCTACTGAAGTGTACCATGAATTCAAAATAGACAAAAGTAACTTCTGGAAAAAATTGAAATAACTGGATCACACCCTTGTTTTTCTAGGTTGATGATTACCTCAAATATTAAATAAGTCAGGGGCTACATCTATTATTTAGGCTGTGAAGTCAGTGAGTCCTAAGCTAAGAAATGTCAGAGAAAAGTAATTAATCTCATCCTGTGTGTGCGGTGTATTTCAACCTTAAGTCATCAAAGCACTACAAGGTGACCACAGAACACCACCATGAAGGCCATGGCAACCCTAAACCTGCTGGTGAAAAAACAGAGATAGTCCAGTGCTTCTTTTGTCCCCACAAGTGACTTAATGATGCGTTTTTTTTCCATATGATTAGCACTTTGAAAGTTGGAAGTATTGAATAGTTAATTACCTGTTATTTCCTTTTATCCTTCTCTAAATGTGGGCTCCAGGTCTCATTCTCTGCATATTATGTAAAGCTGGCCCTGAGTATGTATAGATTTACTTGTCTACTAAAAAAATTTCTACTACTATTCCAAACTAACCTGATATTTTACCATGTTGGAAGTATCACAGAAATTATATTTCATCTATTCAAGGGAGTGAAATTAGTAGTATATTTTACCAATGGGAAAGGAAAGATTATAGGCACTTGCTTCAAACTACTGAGTGCTCATCAGTTTTGTCAATCTGCAATACCGAGATTCTAATTTATTTAGGGTAGTTTCACTTTCTCCCCCCTATTTTTAAATCTTAGGAAGTTTATGTAAGCTTTGATATATTCAAAGCACGGCTTCCATCAAAGTGAATGTAAAGACAAAGTATTGAGAGCTTGTGCAAATCTATTCCTGGGTATGTATCAAGAAGATAAAAAACATAGAATTAGGTGCTCCTCAGCGAGATTCTGGGTTGTTAAAGATGATTTGTCCTGCAGTCATCCTGGTGGAAACACAGTGAAAAATATAGGAGTGGGACCTGTTGTGTCACCTTGGAATTGCCACACTCATCTTTTCCTGCATGCTGAAATCAACACTTCAGTACTCTTCTGGCTGGCCCGCTCAACACACACATGATTTAACCACTGAGAGCAGTATTTCAATGCAGCGCTGACAGAAAATCATGCCCTGAAAAATGGTAAGGCCTTAATGAAGAACCAGAAAAAGGGTAAGACCTGCCACAAACAGGGTAAGTAAGGCCTTACTATAGATCTTGTCAGCTGCGAAAACTTCACGATCATACTAGTAAGAATGCTTAAATGTGGATCAAAGATGTATTTTTCTGAAGTCCCACCGTCTAAAAAATAAAATTTAATACAACTTTATAATAAGTAAGTAAATGCAGATCAGCTTTAAACAGTAAGTCACATCTTTACATTACCAAAATGGAAAATGTTTTTTTTAACGGGAAGTTCCGGGGAAATTGCTGTGCTTGATGATATTTTACTAAAAAAAAAAAAAAA
>NW_005057915.1:0-2158 GCF_000277835.1 Geospiza fortis
AAAAAAAAGCAAATAAGAGTGCTAGATTAGAAAAGGCAACAAACTTTTAAATGTAGTACTTAACATTACATTGCTTACAGTTTAACTTTGTGCTGTTTCCAGCAGGCACTGCTGAAAGGGTTTGAGCACTCAGGCATGCAACTGGCCCCATCACAGGTGATAGAGCTGCTTCAACATGATAAATTCTTTTGAAGGCAAGTATAAAAAAGCTTTGATTCATATACACTGAAACTTGTTATAAGTAATGAATGATTTAGATGGAACACATTTAGCACTGTCTCGGAACGAACATTTATTACAAACATACCACAACATCTAAAGCAGTGGCAGATAGCACACCATCAATCAGAGCAGACCACCAAAACAAATTGTGCCTCATAAACTACTTTAATATGTCACACAGCTTCCAAATATACATCACTGATCCATTTGTTACAAAGCCTAGGCTACTTTTTCACTGACAAGTCAGTGACATTTGGTATTTTCATTTATGTGTGATATCACAATGAATCTAAGGACTCCATTCACCCAAAATTAGGTTCCTGTGAGCACTGGCCTTTAATGCTTCTCATGCTGGCACAGTTCTGCATACATGGATCTTGGTAATGATGCCTGTCTACAAAGACCCATTTGCCAGTGTTCTTTGTCTGTATACTTTAGCAGCAAGCATCTTGCTAACTATTTCAAGTCCTCAAGCTGCAGTTCTCCCTACACCCATGCAAAATTTATGGCCCATACTGATAAGAGCAGGCAGCAGCACCGTAGCAGTTTTAAAGGGCATATGTTACATGCTGAAGAACAGATTTCTCAACTCAATTTGAAGAAGCGATTGAGGAAGGTGTGTCTACTTTTCTCTTTCAATATCAGCAGAAATGCCTAAAAAATAATTCTACCACAGAACAGCAAAAAATTAACTCGTTACATATTTGGTCTGACAGCCTGTACAGGCTTAAAGCTTCTGCATTTAATCTAAGGTCTGTGCTAAAGCATAGCTAATATTAAAAAAAAAAAGTTTATTTTCCAGTGTGAGGATTAATCAAACAGTGTAAACTACCAAAAATGAGCACTTCATCCTCCATCTCAATGCAGTTCTAGAGGTATAAGTGACAAGCCATGCTTCAGAAAAATGCCCAAGTGCTGAAAATGCAAATTTAAGAACATGGATTTCAGCCAATTTTTAAGAAACCTATGTCAGAACAAATTGTGCTGAGTGGAGGATTAAGAAGTTAAGAGTCTTGCTGATTATTAGATTTCCAAAAATCTGTAGTGTATTTCCTAGTCAAACATCTCTTCTTGTCTCCCAAACAGGACAGGAAAGCATGCAGTTCACATAAAGTTTGGTGCAAACTGTCTTAAGGGATTTCCAGCTGCATCCCATAAATTCAGATCACTGGGATAATGAGCTACATGGTCTGATTTCTCACCAGTGTATGCTAAATTCTATTTTGCTACTCTGCAAACTGCTGCTGTATCAGACAGAACACATCTGAGGGAATCTGGGCAGGACATGCAGCACCAGCACGGGCTGCCTAGGGCTGTGAGTAAACAAGCAAAGCTCTGCCAGGTGAGTACCAGGGCTGTGGTGCAACCTGCTTCACACAATTTTCAACTCACATGTTCCCCAGCAAATCCTCAATTTTACATTTTAAACACAATTCTTCACATATTCTTTACCTGATGCTTCTCCCAAACCAAGCTTTCTAACTGTCTGAAGTTTTAAGGAAGTTGACATTCTTATCAGATATTTTTAGTCCTGCTTGCAAGTCAGTGATATCTCTGTCTCATTTATTTTTAAGTATCAAATGTTACTATTTAAGCCCTATAATGTGTCATTGATCTGCACCTTAAGCATCCACTGAAATCAATAGCCTGTTCAATGTGAAAAAATCAATGGTATGGTATAATCCAAAATAAGTATTCTACACACAAAACTGTGATGCCACCTTGATTTCAGTCTTTCATGTATGGCTACTCAAGCCGAATATTTATTAATGTTATACTTGTACAAAGAAGACAAGAAAACTGATAAAATCAATGGCAAGTGCAGTGGCTTTAGTGGTGTGGGTAGTGTAATTAGTCAAAACACTTCTAACACTTTTAGAGGATATTATAGGAATAAATAAGAAAAGACAAGCCATTATGATTTTCCCAAGTATGT
>NW_005057916.1:0-2158 GCF_000277835.1 Geospiza fortis
AAAAAACAACTAAAAAGGAAGAAAGAGGTTCCACCTTATCTTCTACTAGGTAGAACATACAAAATTGTGGAAGGGCTACCAATAAGGCCAAGAGACCTTCCTTCTAACTGTGGCTTTCCCAATAACAGCAGCACACAACTGATATGGTTCACAAGTGCTGCAGTAAAACAAGCAGTCTGGCCTTTTCATTCCTTTTCTATTTAGGAAGGCGGTGAACAGCAGCAAAGAAACTGAAGGTATTTGCAGACTCGAGAACACAACCTGGATGATTCCATCCACTTTTGGAAGGTTAACTTTGCAACCCTGAGGGCATAAAGCTTACATTGTGTGTAGAGTAGATAAAGCTTACACAGCATACAAACCCTCAGCACAGGCTTTCTCTCTCTTGCAAGGGAAACTTCCAATGTATCAGTGGTAGCTAGCATTTAACACGTACAGAATAACAACTTTCTTTGACCTAGAAGTCATTCTGGTAGGTTCTGTTCCCTCTCTTGGGCCATTCCTCCTCCACCCATTTCAGCAGCACTTTCACAACATCAATTCTCTTATAAAATTTACAGAGATCAATCAGCTGCTCCACAGTCCGGTCACTATTCCGTAGCAAGAATTCCAAGGTGGGACTTTGGGGCTTTTGTTCAAGGAAACACAATTCATCATAAGTCATCCCCCACTTGCTTGCTAAATTTCTCCAGTTTTTCACTGTTGGATGGCAGGGATCCAGCTTTAGCCTCACTGTGTACAACAAGTCCTCATCATTGAGCATGTCACTGATGGTTGGTGCACGGAATAAGCACAAGGAGCAGGTGACATTTTCCTTGCAGGTTTTCTTGAGATCTGCAGTGAAAACCATTACATGGGAAGAAATTAGGATCTATTGCTGTGGTATCACCAGGAACAAAAAGTTAAAAGCATATAAAGTTGAGGAGTATTATGTTTCTTTGAATTGCTTCTGAAAAAGTCAGAATAGCGATATGCAATGCCTCTTCTCATGAAGAGCTCATTAAATTAACTTTCTAAAACTTCTCTCTTCACTACACTCTATTCAAAAGTGGCTTTAATCAAAAAGAAGTAATTTTAAAAGACAGTAAATTACTTTGAAAAGTAATGTATACTTTTACAGAAAATACACAGGATTCCATGCAGTGTATAAGCTGGGATAGTCCCCTTTTTTGTTTTGGAACAATGTCTCTTCCTTGAATCTACCATAATGCCCACTTACATCACCAATAGGATTATGTGTGCATTCTGTGCATCTTGTGTATCTGTGCTGTAGAATGAAGGAAAAGGTTTTGCATTTCTGAGCTGCTACCTTCCTAACAACATGAAATATGTGCACCAGGAAAATCTCTGCTGACAGATCCAAATACAACTAACATCTAGTACTTTAACACAATGAAAAAGTAGATATGTTCCTTTGCTTTGTAAGGGCTCTTGCAAAAAAAACTGTCCCTGTTTTACCAACAAAGTCTATTTTAAAGGTGCATGAGAAAAGGATAAAGTGCGTACACCTCCACATGCAAGAAAAACAAAAATACCAAGCTGGTGGAAAGAGGTGGTGATATGTTCTAAAATCTGCATCAAATACTGAAAATTGCCTTTTAGATATCACCTACACACCATAGTCAGCATCTCCCCCAAAACTGGGAACAATGTGGTGCTATCAGATTATATTATATATTAATACCCCTTAAACCACATAAAAACCAGTTTGAGTCATACCTCTAGTCAAACTCTAATACCAAGACTTTTAACACTGCAACAGTTTGGGACATGGTCTGAGCATTTTGGCTAAAGATATGATCTTAACTCTCTCTGCTCCTTCTTGAAAGCAGGAAAATCTGGTGTCTCCAAATAGTATATAATGGACCCAGCCTAGAAGCTTTTCATAAAGTTTCTGTGCTACAGCCTGATTGCACAGCTTGAAATCAGGAAGTAGCTAGTCTTACTTCAGATGAAACTCCGTGAAAAAGGGATTGATAGTAATCAAAAGATTGATTTAAAACAACAGAAAACAGTGACACACAATTTACAAGTGCTGTATTAGAGGCCTGAACTGTATCTCTGGCAAAGGATAAATCTGGTAGTTAGTATCACCTACGCATAAGAACAACAGCATCTGTTCAGGCTGTTTGTTTGTGGGATTTTGTTGCCTTTTTTT
>NW_005057917.1:0-2158 GCF_000277835.1 Geospiza fortis
AAGTGGTTGAGTCACCATTCCTGGATGAATGGCAATTCATTTAAAAGATGTGTAGATGTGGCTTCATGGTGAGTTTGGCAGTGCTGGGTTGATAGCTGGACCTGATGACCTCAAAGGTGTTTTCCATCCTAAACAATTTTGTGATTCTACAGTACTGTTGTCCACATGAAATGTTCTGAAAGAAACCTTCCACAAATTTTAAGTTGCTGTGAGAGAGTTTCCTATCACTGCTTGCAAAACCAAAACTTGGCCTCTCTACCAGTTTCCTGGACTTCTACCCTTTGGGGATGTCTCAAAGCACATGAAAACCAAGCGGGACAAACTAAAGAACAGGAGTGCCTTCTCTCCTCCTTCACTGATAAACAGAGATGGTTCTCCTCTCCAAATAAATGGGTCAAATAGAAGCACCAGTGTCATTGGAAAGGCACAGATGCATCATCCCATTTTATGCCATGGATAAGAAATAGAGGATTAGGCTCTACAACTAACTATCCACAAGTACATAGCTGTGAGGGAGAGATTTCTGACTACATTATTCACCCGCCAATAAAAACCTTAAAGAAAAATGAGGCAAAACCCACAACAAACCAAACCTTTTCAAATACATAAATAGCTTGCTAAAAGTTATCTGTGAGTCATAGAATGGCATTTCTGCAGTGATGTAGTTACAGAAACAGGAAAAAAAAGCATTAAGTTATATCTACACATATTACTTAATGTTAAGCTATATCTAGACACCACATTTTACCCATTCCCCTCCATCCCCTTGTGGTTTTTTTTCTCACAAGGTCTTCTGCATAAATACTCTGTTCAAAGAAAACCCTTCAGAAAACAGACATTTGTTCTACAGGTACATTTATTCCAAGGCAGAAAACTCCATTTAAACTTTCTCAGAAAACACATGAGAACTCAAGATGAATAAGAAACACCTATTTAAAAAGTCATTAAAAGTGAGGAAGTGCTAACAGATCTATTTGTTTTGCTGGCTAGATGGATACAAACAACATCTAGAAGAATTAAGAATCCCATAAAAAAAGACTTAAAACCTGAAGGAAAACAATTACCTGCATTAGAGTAATTGGTAATTTTGTCAGTTGGTGGCTTGCATTTGGTGGATACAATAAGTGGTAATTTTGGTAACCTGCAATCCATTACCATAAGCATGCAGGAGAAAAACTCAATTCCCAGTCTGGTATAACAGAAATTACAGCAGAGATTTATAACAACCCCAGATTTATAACAGCCCCAGATTGCTAGCCAAGGTCTGAGACAGAGAATAGCCTAAGCATTTCATAATCTATCTTTGAGATAGATGTGGGCCCACTCCAGTATAATGAGTCCAAACATACGGTAGTTGATGTAATGCCTGAGCACTTCACAAGTAGATGGGTGTTAGTAAGAAGTGCTGATTAACTCATCCTCTAAATTATTTTAGCTCCTGAGTACAGCCTGCAATTTCGTTATGTCCATGCACCAAAATTCAGAAGCTAATTGGCTCAATATTTGGTCTTTGTGTTATGCATAGGGAAACCAGCAGCCAGAGGAGGGAAAGACACTTATTCAAGATTAAACAATTGACTCACACAGAGGTGGAAGCAGAAGCAATGGTTGAGCTCACGCTTTGCCCATCAGATCAAAGAGGTATATGACCATCTCTTGAGCTATTAGATGCTTGTACAACTACATAAATCTGGGATTTCTCCCAGTTCTTAGGGGGGCAACCAAACACTAGTTGTTTTGAAATGTTGCTGATGGTTTCTGACATGGTTTTTGGAGTTCATCTTCCTATGAAGTTTCCTCATAAAGGACAGAGAAGCACAAGTCTTTGTGGAACAGTTTTCTCTGACACATTTCCCTTTCTTCCTTCCCCACACACCATTCCATAATAAAAAGCTTTTACTTATGCTAACACCATTTCTTAGTGATGGCATCCCAGATTCGAACTCTACAATCTTCCAAAATAGCTGTCCTGCTCCCTCACACTTCTATTCTGCAGTAAGATGCAAGCTACCTCTACTTCAGGCACCAAGTCTGAAATGATGAGGTGAGAAGGTCAGAAATCAGGTGTTGCATCCATATGATCCTGAAACACCACACCAGGAGATGGAAGCACATGTAATTCAGCTTGGTCAGCCTGTCTTCTCTACAACTCTCCTTC
>NW_005057918.1:0-2155 GCF_000277835.1 Geospiza fortis
AAAAAAAAATCTGAAAACCTTAAGGGCTACTAGGAGCTGAAAAGAGATTTCTTCAATTCACTGCATTGCCTTCTCAAATAACAGAAAAACACTATTAGAATCTGAGATTGATTTATCTGATTTGAAGTGAGGTTAGGAAACATATGCTAGAACAAACAAGTATCAGTCCTTGTGCCTGTGCTTTGAAGACACACAAACCCCTTTCACTCCAGTCTCTGATGTGTTTATGGAAACAAAAGACATAATTTATCTGCCATAAGGTGTTCACTGAAGAGGTTCATGCTGTGAGGATTTCCATGGCAACTACTTAAAGAGACATAAGTGCTCATTTTTGAAACTGAAAGCCCAGGGACATGATTAGCTACAGCAATAATACCACACAAACCACCTAAACAGAGATCTTTTGTTCAGGGCCAAGTAACTTCTCTTTTCCTGTGTGAGAATCACTTTCCTAAATTAACCAAAAACAGAAACACCAAACCAAAACAAGCCAAAAGAAAATACCTACGCTTTCTCTTAAAATTTTTACAAGAAAGAATAATGCACTTACATATGCACACAAAGCTAAAGTAATTACTTCCTTAAATTATGTAATGTACAATACATTAGGTAGTCCATAAAAAGCGTACATGAGGATTATACAATGTCACCCCAAAGAGACACAAAACCAGATTTTGCAGAGCTTTTCCAAGTCTATCAAGATCCATTTGCAAAGAAATTCCAAAGAGATGACAAGCACTCAACGGTCACTAAAAGATTTAGAAGAACTCACCAGTACAATAAAGCTGCAACAACAAATTGAAGCTTTGGTGCAGTATAGCAGAAAAAAGAACCTAAATTAATAAGCATTGCTCCAAAGTGAAGAAGAAAAAAACAAGCAACACCTACCTTTAGCAGAGAACTGGAGCAACCTGTATACCTGCATACCCTGCCCTCCAGGTGCAGTGTTGATTTTACCAGGCACAAATCAGGGACAGGAATTAAGCACCTGCATCCAATCCCAACCTGCAGACCCATTAGAGATCACAACCAGAAAGCACAAATGCAATCCAAGGTTAATTTATAATGGGATGGGGCCAATAGGGAACAAGTCCTAAAACCACTTGGTCCAAACCAAGTCCTCTCAGCTGTGGTCTTTATGGTGATTGCTTGATCCAGCTGAATGTATACATCTCACGGAGATGATGGTAGATACTTTTATTCATAGATCAGAATTTAAAAGCTCTCATTCTTCAATACAGTGAAGTGGACATAAAGCACTAAAGACAGCTTGAAAACTACACCTTATTTGATCATCTGAAGAAGAGGATTTTATATCAACTCAAGTAAAACTCCACAGAACACCTAGTTTTTATATTCTCTTTAATTCTCATCTATTTCAGATCTTCATTAAAACTGCATAACATTAATTTATCAGGAAAGCTTGATAGTCTCCTGTTGGAAGTTTTGTCCATGAAGTTGATATTAACATCACTTTGTGCAAGGCCTGAACAGATGTCCTTTTATTCCTGTAAGGGCTATTATTCGAAGCTATGCTCACAGAGCCAGTTTCTTACAATAAAAATGCCTGGAAATAAATGTTCCCCGAGATACAGCATCTCACCTTTTTATCTTCTGACTCGTGAAACAATGAAAAAACTGTATTGTTCATTTTAGAGGACATTTGAGGACTCATTCATGAAAGACACAATAGTGATGGAGAGATGTATCAGGGAAGAGCAGTGAGTCAGACTCTCAGCAGCTACATCAGCTGGAAGAAGCCACTTAGAACCAGGCTCCACATGAACTCCCCTTACAATTCTACTCTGCCTATTTTTAGCACTGAAAAATACTTTAACTCTTACTCTCTTGGGCTAAAGGCACATAGCAAGATTTAAAGGGACTTAAACTAAACTGTCTTGGGATTACAGCAATAGGTAGCAAAACCTTTGCTAGGGGTGCCCTCCAAATGGGATGAAGAAAAGGATGAGCTGAGCTAGAGGAGAACAAAAGCAGAATTAATGCACAAATTCCTATACCCACGGATCAGCCAGTGTCCTGCAAACAGGGACTGGGCATGAAAACAACTCCACTGCCAAAGTTGAGTGGGGAGTGGATATTTATTCTCACTGTCCCCTTCATCTGTCACTGCTGTTATAAATAAGAAGCTTGACTA
>NW_005057919.1:0-2155 GCF_000277835.1 Geospiza fortis
CCCATCTGATGCCAGCATGCCTAGTGCCATGCTTTTGGAGCACAGAAGACCTGATTGTGTCTTGGTACTTGTGTGTTTCTGGACAGTTGTTTGTTGAGTGGTATTTATCTGAAATAACTTCAACCTTTAGGGAGTTAGGTTCACCCTTTGCCATCAAAGGAGAGAAGTAGGTATTCCAGGAGAGTTGTTAAGCTCATGTTAATCTCAAGTTTTATGTCATCTTATTGTGCACATTCTAATGAATCTCCTGGTTAAGAGATCAGATTTTAATGTCTACCTGTTAGCTGCTTAAGCCAGGAAAGGCAAATTCCACCTTTGTTCTATGTTATGGTTGGTTGTTACAGGTGTGATAATGTTGAAAAGCTTAACAAATCTTCAGACTGCATATCTTGAATAGCAGTGACTGAGTATTAGAGTAATAGCATAATGTGCTTGGCTGGAAGGCAGATAGAAAACTTTGCTGTACATTTTATGCAAAGCAATGTTTGAGGACTAGCTGAAGCCACAAATGCTCTTTTATTTACTTCTGTTTTACTGTGCATAAATATTATTTTCTTAAGTAACCTTGTAATGGATTTTAAATAAGGATAGTTTGTTATATCAAAATGGAATATATGTTTCTGCTGTACATTTTTGTTCAAATAGGAAATTAATACATTGGAAGTAACATTTTAGGACTTTTCACTTTGAGTATTTGTAAATTTATTCTTGTAATCTTACTGAAGTATTTTTGGGACAAATACCAATCTGCAAAAGGAAATATATGTATTCTTATCTGTTTTAAATATTATAGACGTGTCTTTTCCTTTCTTGTTTTTTTCATTTTTATAGGTTTTGAAGTGTGAAGTGGAACTGATGGCCAAAATGGCAAAAACCATTGACAGCTTCACTCAGAATCAGACAAGGCTTGTTGTAATTATTGATGGACTGGATGCTTGTGAACAGGACAAGGTTTTACAGATGCTTGATACTGTGAGTTGGATCATTTTATAAAGATAATCTCTGGATTATATGCATGATCTCTTCCACAAATGAGCTCAGATACATACAGTTACTGTGTGTTTTCTGTAGAAAGAAAGCTATGTTGTGGTAATTAATATTTGTGTACATTGGCATAACTATAGTGCTAAGGATGATGGGTTTTAAAAGTTGAAAATTAAATTGCAGTTAGTACTTTTGAAAAGTACTTTTGAATCAAATATAAACTATGGAAAATAATTATTTTGTTGAAACAAGCTTAAAATGTTTGGAGTTTTTCATATTTTTACCATTGAAGTACTTTAGATAAAAAATACTTAAATGCTAAATATTTGTGGGGAACTGGAACATTACTGCATGATACATCCTTGGTGATGTATCCACTATAAATTCTGCTGTTAAATTGTTGAGTGTGCTTATTTCTAGCTGTGTTCCTAATGTTCCTAATGTTAGATATCTCTTATAGAAGAAGCTGACATCTCCATTCATCTCTTGGCCTCTCAGGTTTATTCCTTGAACAGAATGAATATAAAGTGTTGAGCCAAATGTTCAAGTGATCTGCAGCTACAGTTAGTTGTTACTAACAAGGTTTACTGTCTACTTTTTTCCAGGTGCGAGTCTTGTTTTCAAAAGGCCCGTTCATTGCGATTTTTGCAAGTGACCCACACATTATTATAAAGGCAATTAACCAGAATCTCAACAGTGTTCTACGGGATTCAAACATCAATGGCCATGATTACATGCGAAATATTGTCCATTTGCCCGTTTTTCTGAACAGCCGAGGGCTTAGTAATGCAAAAAAACTGATGGTAGCTTCAACAACCAATGGGGATATTCCTTATGCAGATAATGTAGGTAAGGTTCTGCAGGAGGGTGATATGAGCATTGCAAAACCAATGATCCAAAATCTGTGTTTTGGAAGAAATTGTTTAAATAATTGACAGATCATTAGTATTATTTTTATAGGTCAGTCAAATGTATGTCACTGGAGAAGATGCCTACCTTTGTTTTCTTTTCCATAGGGTTGCATGAAGAGGTTGACAGGAGAGTTTCTCAGAACAGTCTTGGAGACATGGCCAAGTTTGGTAGCAAAACTGCTCTCAACAGGCGGGTGAGAAGGATTTTAAGTCTAAATAGATACTGGTAAAACCTTTTTTTCTTTTCTGTTTTTTTTTTT
>NW_005057920.1:0-2153 GCF_000277835.1 Geospiza fortis
TAACAGAACTTCACACCTTTAATACTAGAATATGGAGTAATTTATGTCCCATCAGGGCCCAAGCAGTAAGCAGTTTGCTTCATCTGACATTGGCAGACAACATTCTATGATTGCCCTGGAAGACGTGAAGGCTGCTGTTTTAACAAGTTAGGTCACAGAGTAGGGAGATAGTTTGAACTAGGCAGCTTGATTCACTCTGCCACATCAGCCTGAGTTAAGGAGTCCTTGAACTCTCAGGGATATTCAATTCTTCTCTCCTGTTGGCAGAAAGCAAGTGTGCATGCGTAACAGTTATTTACTGTTCTCTTTCAGGCAAGCAAGCAAAATGGGAGGTCTTTAAAGAAGAGAGCTCAGGACTTCCTTCTGAAATGGAGCTTTTTCGGTGCTCGAGTCATGCATAACCTAACTCTAAACAATGCATCAAGTTTTGGTACCTGAGCTTTATAAAAACACTCATATTTTGCACATATATTTTAAGCACTTTCCTCTGTTTCCTGTGCTGAGGAACCCATCCTAATACAAAAATTCTTTGATCAAAGCCACAAATACTGTTTGATGTATTTTTCAAACTAATATTTTACAGTAAATGCTAGCAATATTTTTTGCTGGTAACCTGTGTCATAGGGTTGTTTGTGAATAGTATTTTTCTTTTGACTTGCTGTTTTGATACTGCTTTGATATTTAAGTGCTAGGAGCTTTGTTTGTTTTAATATGGTAATGACTGCATATCTCAGTATAAGAGACAAAAGATTTAAATTATTGTTTTTACCTGTGGATCAGTTTGGTAAAAAAATACTGTTGTATATAAGTTCTTGTGCATGATATGTTTTAATAAAAGCAAAAGAAATTTAGCAGTCACCACACACATAATTCTGGAATTGCCAGATGATCGATTAATAGTTTGTGGCTTTTTAAAATTAAGGGTCACACATATATCTTTAGGAATGTTTACATTTTTGGGAACGCTCAGAAAGAACCTTATATAAAAGAGAAGATGGCAGAGCAAGTGAAGCAAAAAGTGAAGCAAAGTATGTAATGTCATATGTTTAGTCATAGGTACATTGTTATCTAAAATTCAGAGGATATTTGAAATTACTCGATGGACACATACATTTTTTTAATGTGATATATCCTTGAAATAAGGTCAAAGACTTTACCAGTTATTGTCTGGTTATTTAACACAAGGCAAACAGAAATAGAGCAGAGGCATTCTAGCAGACTTCAGCCTTATCTAACTCCACTGTGTGCTCTCTTCAAGTATAAAGCATGTCTCACTTTCATCAGTATTTTTCTTTGATGTAATTAGTGGTCAAATAGCCTACAGGACAGTAAACAATTGAGCTAGGTGGGCCAGTGCAAAGAGAGATTAGAGCTAGAAGTTAGGCACTATTCCTTGTTGGTCTTGCCAGGTCATTTAAAGTCCACAATTATTTGTTTGTTTCACTGGCTTCTTTTGGAGTGGTGAGAGGTGGTCACAAAGATAACTCAGCTACTCTCTCTCTTTCTCCTCCAAAAGGTTCTTTTCATTTGATCCGCATGTTACTAGATGAGTACATCCTGCTTGCCATGGAGACACAGTTCAATAATGACAAAGAACAAGAACTCCAGAATCTACTGGACAAGTACATGAAGAATTTAGGTAACTAGAGCTTGCTTCTTTTGCATGTGCTCTGGTTTGTTTAGAAATTGATGTATTTGCTTAAGCAGAAGCAAGTTTACTGTGTTCTGCTGAAGGTGTGGTTATGTGCAACATTGTCAAATTCACCTGAAAAGTTTGTGATCATTCACTCAGCAATTCATTCCCACCTTCCTACTACAGTTCACTTAATAACATTTTGTTGGAATGTCAATACCAAGGATCACTGAAATTATCCTGGATGCAGCAAGGACTTGTAGGTACATCTGAAGGGCCATGAACTGAAGTGTGAAAAGAGGTATAATTAGCAGAAAGGGCAGGAATTCCTAATCCAGTTTTTCCCCAAAGCTTAAATATGTAATTACAACTTGAACCAGGAATCTATTAAATGTTACCAGAGTGCAAATATCCTTTCAACGTTGGAACACAAGTTTGGAGCCCTATTTACCATGTGGTTGAAGTATTACTATATGGAAGAGAAATGAAATTATTTGAAAACAGTATCCTTAACATTTTC
>NW_005057921.1:0-2153 GCF_000277835.1 Geospiza fortis
TACTGTTTGATTTATATATATATATATCTGTTATTGTGTTTCTTGTTGACTGTTTTTACTATATCTGAGTGCTTATGAAAATGAAGAGCCAATAGCATTAACAAGAGACTGGCATAGTTTATGCAGGCCATCTTTACAAGCTTCTGGATTCTCTTCTGCCTCTGGTTTTCTGCCCAAGCCAACTTTCCCTGTGCCAATTGTAAGCTTCTCTTCGAGCACATATTGCTAATCGTCCTGAACTGAGCCAAATTAAATGGTGTATTTTTAATGAGAAAAAGAGTTTGGATTCCTATCCATATGCTTCCACTGATGTCAAATCCTACTTCAAACAGATGCTGACCTCTATATTACAAAGGCACAAGGGCTAATTATTCTTGAACAAATTCCCAATTTTGGCCACCTATAAGGAACCTTTTACATTTCTAAGGGTATGGATCAGTATAACTTACCTGTTAAATTGGTCTTAGGATGTCTCAGGCTTAAAATTCCAATACTTGAAACACATGCTGTTGAAAGTAATATAAAATTAAAAGTTCTTAGAATGTTTTCACTTCATTCATCTTTACTCTCTTGTATTTCTGCTGGAGATTAATCACCAGGAAGATAACTGTGCTTTCTGCTTAACAAAAATGTATGTGGTCCTTTTTTTTAGAAGCTTATCTTCCAGCTCTTAGCCAACCATTGCCTATGCACCAGTCACAAATGGTTCAATCTGGCATTAGGAGCTGGGAGCACTAGCTGTTATCCACGGAAGGCTTTCCATGCAGATGGCCATATCCTGTTTCCTCCACTCCTTTGAGTTAGAATGTGTAAATGTAAATCATGCATGGTTTGGATTATTCTTTAGAATGTGTGTAAGTAGCTCTTATGTATAAATCAGTTAAGAGCTTGAGACATTTATGTGGAAAGGATATATGGAAAAAATTCCTGTATTCTGTCATTTTTTTCCTTTTTCTTCCTTTATGTTAAAAATACTCTGTAAAACCATGTGTACCTGTACAAAGTATGTCATAAAACAAGTGCAAAAGGCTGAATAGGTGATTGTGAATTATTCAGGGTGATAGAACATCTGTCTTGTAACAAATAGTGTTTTAGTTCATATAAATTTCCGGTGTAAGCTTTTTTTTAAGGACCAAGTCTGCTTTTCTGAAAGTGCACATATGGCTAAGTCAGAGTTCACAGATAAAGATAGTACAACATTAGGGCTTTAGCTGGCTATGTTGGTAGTAACAGTAATATGGGTAAAGCCTGTCATACAGATCCTGTAACACTCCATAATCTGAGAAAACGTAGAAATCAAACTTGTAGAACTGAATTAGAGATGTATGGGTATTAAAATCCTCTATTCCCTCCCATTTAAACACAGACCATCTGTTGTTTCCAGATGTACTGCTTCCTGCAGCAGTATACTGGGAATGCTGTTACAGCATCAACTAATCTTCCCTTTTTTTTTTGGCTTTTTTTCCTCCCTGGTTCCATGGTGTCATTCCCAGAATCTCCAAACCAGCACTGGTGTTTCTTCCTGAAGTGACAGTGCACTGTGGCGAGGGATGTTACGTTACTCAATGGGTAATTTGTAGTGTGGGTGGCAAAAATACCTTAAGTGTAGATAATAATATTTGGAATGCTCCAGTGATACGTTTCTAACAATGTACAGTACAACACGTTAATCTGCTGCTGTCTGTAAAGCACTGGGCTGTCACCTCCCTCAAGACCAATGCTTGCCTCATTAATATCGCTGGAACAAATTATCACTTCACAGCCCAGAAATCTTCTGTAGCAGTTGTGGTGATTGATGTAACAAGGCTAAAAAATAATGATGAAATGCATGTTCCAGAAGACAGACTCAAATGACAGGATCTTCATAGGCAATTAAATTCAACAAAGGAGGAGTCTTCCTGTAATAATGTGCTTCCAAATAAATGGCAAGATAACTATGATATTCTGTTGTTATTCCACATAAACTAGTTTTGTATGCAGTAATTATCTGGGAAAACTAACCATACAGGCATAAAATCAAAAGCTTAGTTTTAGTATGTTTTGAATATGCAAGCAAAAGAAAGTGAAGTGAGAAATAATGCCACTAAATAGATCTAGTTTTCCTCTGAATTCATAGAATCACAAAGTGGCCTGGGTTGGAAGGGATCTTAAAG
>NW_005057922.1:0-2153 GCF_000277835.1 Geospiza fortis
AATACAGTCTGTGTTCAAAGTTCTTAGCTCCAATGAGCTTATTGCTTGTTATGTTTTTCTCTCCCAATTCAGATTGTCATTTTCTGTGACATACCTTTTACAATCAAACATTAGCCAGCTAATCTCATTAGCCAATTTTTAAATCTATATTAAAATGTATTTTTGCAGTGCAGAAACCTGAGACAGTAGACTACAACCTCTGTGACTAATTATTTCCAAACCTGGAAGTATGCAGAGCTCATCTTCAATTCTTATTTGCATTATTTTTTGTCTAAAGATCACCCGAGTCACCACTCCCACCATTTCCCCTTCTTTTCTAGCCTCGACCAGTACAAAGAAAACATCATTTTCCCAGCCAAGGCATATGCAGCACCCTTCGGAATGCGTCACAGCAGATCCCTCAGCAGCCAGAGGAATCACTGTGGTTATGTGAAGTCCTTCCTGCCCAGCAGCACAGAACAATCTTGGGATCACCACGCGTTTTTTATTCTCCAGCAGAGGTGATTTTAGCATTGTTTTACCTAATAAATATTTTCCTTTCATGTAGCTGTGCCCTTTTGTGGGCAAGCACTCAGCTCCTCCTCCTAAATTATGAGAGCTCAGTGCCTGACCAGAGGCTTTGGCAACCTTCTATGGGACAATGACTTGAAACAAACCTCTCTCTTGCAAATAATTCCAGAATAAAATGTAACTTAGGGCTGTGTAAACAATGACTTAGGAGGGCAAAACACTTTTTACTTTTCTGTAGCTCTCTGCATTCTACAGTGTTTACAGGAGTTAAAATCTAGTTTAGTCATTAATCAGGTATGAATCAAAGAAATTCAGGAGATGCTGTTGTTAAGAAAGTAGAATTATTTTCACACAAAGAAGCATTTTCCTCATTCTAACTTCTTCTTAATAGGTATATATCTTCAATAAACAAACCCATTATTTTGAATTGTATCAAGAAATTTTCATCTGTAATACAGCTCAAACAAAAAATACTAAAATGCTAAAGGCAGTTTGGTTTTTTAAATACACATCTAGTGTGTTCATTGCCATAATGCAATACTGTAAATGCCAAAAAAGTGAATCACTGATATATAATTTTAAAATGCCAGTGATTTCCCAGCTGTCACTGATCTTGGAAAATTTCCCCGGTAGCATGTGGAGATCAATAATTGTTTACGGACTTTTTAGTCCCAGTTTATAAGGAGGGTATCACTGTGGACTATGTCTTTTAGCTGTGAAGTTTAAGCCTGGTTTTATGTAAATCTATGCAAAAGCCCATCACGCTAAGAAACGTAAGTATGATCCAGGGAACTACTGCTTGTCCTCTGGGACAATGATGCTGCAAGTCTGCAGGAGCCATTCCTGAAGAAAGAAAGGTGATTAGAAGTAGTATCCAGCATGGCTTTTCCAAGGTTTGCCCTACCTGACCTTCTGTGATGCCCTGGAAGATGTGCAAAGGCAGAGGCATAGATGTTGCCTACCTTGCCTTCAGCAAGGGTTTCAGCATGGTCCCCACAGCAGCCTCTATCACGTCCTCAACAAACTGATTTCAGTGTTGACCCTGATCTGAGCAGTTTGCACTAGAAAACCTCCTAAAGTCTGTTTCAACTGAATGATTCTATTGTTATGAGGAAGAGGATTTTCAAAGTTCACCTTTGCCATCCATCCTACCCTTAGGTTTTCCCTATACATGTGTGGTTCTGGGCTGATGTCAAAAGTAAGTAAATTAACATGTCCTCCTCATCCTTGTAGCTCAGAAGCAGGTTTAAGATCAATACCCTGTGCATGCTGATCCCAAATTCCATGGCAACGTTAATGTATCCCATTAGCAGAAAATACCCTTCTCACTTACTATTTTTCTCTCCTTGCACACATATTCATGTGAAAGCGGGTAAAGAACCTGTCTCTTCTGAATCCAGATGATTTTCTATTCAATGTTTTTCAGAAAAGGTACTGAAAAATAATTTTGTCTTTGATTATGTCTCTTTACAGCTTATTCATCAATGGTTTTGGTTATGGTAGATCAATTCTCTTCTGTGCTCATCCATTTCTCTTTTGTTTCATCTAATTTTTCATCAGCTGAGTCTTTTCCTTATTTAACTGAAATGAGAGCTAAGGTTTCACACGCATCACTGTGTCCATAGCCCTAAACATTAATTGGA
>NW_005057923.1:0-2152 GCF_000277835.1 Geospiza fortis
CTCAGCACAAATCCAAAACACAGCCCCCATACCAGCCGCTCGGAAGAAAATTAACCCTCCCCCAGCGACAACCACCAGGCTCCCTGAAACAAAAATTGACTCAGAATTAGGTTGTAAAAACCAGAGATCTGTTTTGAAACAATGAAGTACCAGGAATAGATACAGAAACCAGTGTATAGAAACTGCTCTGGCTGTCTACCATATATCCTCAGCCACCTCCCACTGCAGGCAGTGAAGGGCCAGCAGTCCTGGTACATGGAGGGCTTTGCAGTGCCCAAACAGCAGCGCCTGCACTGCACACAAGACATTGGCCCACTGATCCAGAGCTGCCTTTCCTGTTGCAGAGCCTTCACACTGTTTCTGTGCCTGGGTCTGAATCCCAGCTGAGGTGTGCTCATTGCTAATTACAGACCTGCAGTGCTGATCAAGAGCCACAAGGAACCCAAAGGTCTTGCAGAAGTGGCACAGACCCTATGGAAGATGAGGTGCCCAAGGGATGGATCAGTAGTACAAATTTGTAAACTTTGCTGGTCCACTAACATTTAGTGCAAACCTGTGAGAAATAATTTCATGTTCTAGTTCTTAAAATGATGTCAAAATCCAAACAGAATTCCTGGAAGAAAGAAAAATTACCTGTGCAATGGGGGACTTACCAGTTTACCCTGACTTTGCAGGGCAAAAAACATTCTTTGACATATATAACGTGTGCATAAACAATACATGATAGAAATAAGGAGTTTTTCTCCATGTAATAGTTTTCATCTGTAGAATTCAGAAATCAAAAGAATAGATGAGTAGACAGAGAACCTCATAAAGAGTTGCCTTGTGATTTGATTCAGAACCAATTTGGAAATCTAAATCCAGGCATTTTGTAGTAAAGCAAAACTAAAATTGTGCATGGTACATTCCTGGCAAAGCAAGAGCTGGCAACTGATGCAGAAAGCTTCCCTTCAGCATAGTTTCCATGAATCTGTATGTGCTGGTTTTGATTAAGGAGCTTTAGAGTTCTCTTGTGTGTTCTCCAAAATGTCAAGCTTTTATTAAGGTTAGTCTGTAGAATTGGTTTTTTGCAGAAAGCACATTTTGCTTTTTTGATCTGCTATTGGAAGCAAGTAGTGAAAAGAGCCCTAGAAATTAGCTGAGAACATGTAGAGGAGTCATAATCAAAACCTGGACTGAGATCTGCTTCAGTTTAATATGACAGCTGATCTCTGCCTCAGTTTCCCAGTTTCTTAATAGGGCAGCTAATGTTTATGAAGCAACCAGGAGAACTGCAAAGTGGCAAGTGACAGAGATCTGCAGCAAACAGCAGATGTGGATTACATGAGGTAAATATCAAGTGTGTAGAGAGTCACCTTGTTCAGGAGCAGCTCTGCTTCTCCCACCAAGTACAGGGAAATAATAGGTCAGAAAATACAGGAATGGACATTCCTTGGGAGGTAAGCGATCGTGGAACACTGCGTTGTTTAGGTGAGCCTAAGTCCTCCATAGCTAATGTTCCAATAGGAATTAGTTCTTGCAATCTGAAAGCTCAAAACCAAAAGTGATGTACCATCTTCTTCCTCACTGTCTTTGTTCTCCAACCTGTCTTTATTATTCACATTATGCTCCAGATGTCTTAAACTTCAATATGTATGCTGCATGTTTTGCTAGGTAGAGTTAGCGACCCCAGGATTTTTCTCTTCATTAGCAAACATGTTCATTCTAACTTGATTCTTATCTGCTATGCAACCACTTCGTATATTATTACTGTCCACGGATTCCAGGTGCCTCTGTGATACTGCCAGACTAAGGTTGAATGCTCCAAGATTATTATTTTTTCTGGAATAATAGTAGCAAGAGATTTTTATCTGTGAAATTCCTGCATAGAGAGATCTGGCACAATGCCCTTGGTTCTGAGAAACAAGATAAAGCACATTTTCATATAAACACCCAAGTGGTTTTGCAAACCACACAAAATGCACAGATAAGGAACTGGAAAGGTAATCATAGATTGGTTTGGGTTATAAGGGGACCTTGAGGATCATCTTGTTCCAACCCTCCTCCTAGTGGACACTTTCAGTTACACCAGGTTGCTCCAAGATCCATCCAACATGGCCATGAATACCTCCAGGGAAGGAGCATTCACAACTTCCCTGGGAAACCTGTTCCA
>NW_005057924.1:0-2152 GCF_000277835.1 Geospiza fortis
AACCCGCATAATAAAAATTACATATATTCTGTTAAATACTATCATTTCTATCTGAAATATTCATCATTTTTATGCTTCTCAGAAGTGAATTCAAAAGTCTTCTGCACCCATCTTCCCCAAATCTGATTCTAAGTGCTTGCCAGTTTAATCCCTTAGGAAGCAAAAGTAGGCCCATGTGTCTCAGGATCAATAGAAACTAAAAAACAAAACTTGACAAAGTATATTAAATTGTCAGTAAAATCAATAAATATTTTCCACTGTAGAGATAGCTATCACCAGCCTGTGAATTTTGCTAGGGCAGGTTTAGTGAAGAAGAAGCAAGGTCTTCATTGCCAAATCAGTCAGGAGTGGTTCTACTCTACTGCCAGTATGATGTGAGTGTAAACACCACATTCTTCACAGCATCATCCACAAAGAATTCCCCTTTAAAAAGAAGGCTGGTTTGAGTTTGACCAAACAGATGAAAAGTCACTGGTGTGGCGCAGTGATGGCAGCATGGCCAGGCTCTGCAGTGGAAAGCTGAGACCCAGCAGCAGATTCCTGACGAGATCTCCAAGGCTGAGTGTGCAGGGTTGCTGTGGTGCCCTGGCCCCCCTGGCTGCACACTTCCAGCCTCCATCCCTTCCTCTCAGGACAGGGGAGAAAATAAGGAAAGCGGGAGCTGGAAAGCTCAGGCTAAAGTCAGGGAGGTCACTGATGAAACAGACTTGAAAAATCTTATTTATCAGCAATTAAAAAGACTATTTAATTACATTATTATGCACTATTATTAGGCAGTCAGACAGCCAGCCTGACCCCAAGCATGCTGCAGCATCAGGGCCAGGCAGTGCCCATCTCCCAGGAGCTGATTTACCCATCCTTCTCAAGGGACTTTACCTGCACACAGTTCCACTGTAGAGCTGCCAGGCTACCAAAAAAAATATCTCTGGGTAAGAGTCAAACCCTAATACATAACTCATATTAAATGAAGAACGAAACCTGCAGCATTTGATTGACCCTCAGCGCCCTGAGAAGATTACAAATTTCCCAAGGTTAAGGAGTTCCCAAAACACAAAGCAAAGGACTGATTTTTATGGATCAAATGTTAAATAGGCCTGTAAAATTGGAGTTCTTAGACTGCACATGAAAGAAGGGAAAAAAAACCCCACCACAACCCTCAAATGCAATTTTAGGTCCTTCTTTGAAAATCCGGTTTAAAAAGAGAGGAATAGATACAATCTTCCCCTCACATGGAGATTTTAATGAATTAAAACCATTTCAAGTCTGTGAAGAAAGCCCTACCACAGTCCCTGTCAAATGACATTTTCTTTCATTTTTTCTTCTCCTTACTACTTCAGAACAATCTAAATAACAGCAAATAAGAAAATTAAAGTTGCAATTCCAGCACCAGGCTCTGGACTCCCACATTGCCTTCAAACAACGGCATGAAACCAAAACTTTATGCTTAATACTCTGCAATCCATATAAGCCATTTATTTGCATATCCTTGGGCTGCTGAAGCTCTAATTTGCATTTCCATTGACAGAGGGGCCTGATTCCTGCCTTCCCCTGACACAGATCAGCAGTGTGGACCCTCACTGTCTGGGTGGCTCCTGCTTAGCTGATTAAAGCTCTTGGCTTTTCTGTCTGTAACACTGCCCTTCCTGAACCCAGCCTGAGGGACTGAGCAGCCTCACACCCTCTGCAGCTTGCATCCCTGATATCTGCCTCTCCATCAGGATGCTTTGCAAACAATTCAGATCAAATGTTGTCTGTGTCTGCCTCAAAGAGCAGCTCTCTGGGTTTTTTACTCCTGTTTTTAGAACACTCTCTTTCTAATGCCATGACAGCTGTGTACAAATACAGAGAAACACCTTAAAGCATTAATAAACAAAAGCTGTCACATTTCCTGTGGCCATTTGAGGGTGAAATTGCATGTGTGAATATATTGCAGTTATGTAATACACTGATATGTACACGTTCCAAAGTAAATACATTAAAAGCAGATTATGCAGCATGTATTTGTTACTCATTTTAAATTATTACTGGGAGCCAAAGAAAGATTTATTTGATAGCCTCATGGGTTTATCTTCATAATTTACAATGGAGCAACTCCTTTGCTTTCAATTTAAGTAAATTTTTGTCCCCAACAGATTCATCTACCTGGTCACCA
>NW_005057925.1:0-2152 GCF_000277835.1 Geospiza fortis
CAGAGCAAGACCTCACACCAGCTCTGCTCCTGTTAAATTCCAGGATTTACAGCAAAAACTGTACCTGATAACACCTTTGGCAATTCTGATTTCTCAATCTTTTGTTTTAACGCTAAGTATTTCAAACAACTAAAGCATTTTAAAAAGTCATGCTGTAGGCAAGAGAGGCATACTATAAGGAGCAACATTCAATTGTTAATATTCTTATATTGTTAAGATTTAAATTGTACACATCTAACAAATCCTGTGGAATATGCAGAGACCTCTGTACCTTTGCTTGAATAATATTAATAATAATAAAAAAAATCAGCCACCATCAATATCTGCTGTACAAGTTCATCCATTATTTGTTTGATTCATCCTTCCTCATACTTTGCATACAGCTTCTGGCATCTTCCCCAATCCATGATTCTGCACATTTTATCTTTCATTGTGTCATGCTACCTATACTTAAACTTTTAGGGAAGTCTAGAAAAGGGAACAGTTCATTGTATCAGTGCACTTTGTGGGGCTGCTGTGTCTCAAACACATTGCTTTTGTCAAGCTTCCACAAAACACCCAACCCTGCACATCTTCAGTGGGTTTAATGTAAATTCATATCTGCTATCAAATTATGGGAGATAACATCAACTACATATTCTGTACTTAAGAACAATATATTTCAGTTGACATTACTGGAACATCTGCTTACATAAGGCTTCCAGAATCAGTTCATAAATTTACATTCACAGCAAAGAAACAGTTAAGTAAACTGTGACAACATGTGAATCCATAGTAAGATGCAGGGATTTATACAACTGGTGCATCTACTTCTTATCTTAAGCAGACAGAATATTTTTTATCGTAATTTTCTGTAAGCCAGCAATTATGTCCATCAGTTAGCAAATGTTTTTACCTGTAGTAGAAGTGTGTCATTATCTTTTTGATCTCTCTCAGAGCTTCTTAATTTCTCTACTTTTGCTGCTGCTTTTGAAGCGCTCTTCTCCGTCCCTATTGAAGAAATTTAACTGAAATAGGAAAGGGTTTTCCAATGTACTTGCAGTACTTTTCCAAGAATTACACATTTGTGTTGTAGTGGGCTTATAGGAACTGCAGAAAGATTTTCACTGCTACAGTCACAAGGACTTGTAGGAGGGTTAGCTGAAAGAAAAGTTCTAGAACTTCAGGGGATCACATACTTTATCCCCTCTATCATACTGCAGTATTTAGGCACCCTCCTAATTTTGTTGGCATATATAGAAAGAAAACCTAACATATCTTCTTGAAAAAAGTGATGAATAGGCAGATGTCACAGCTGCACAAACATCAAGGCTTGAATGAGTTCTGAGCTTGTTGGCTAATTTCAGTCAATTCAATGAAACAATTATTTCAAAAGAGAAAGTTAGTATGTAGGCATTTGGGGAGCCACACTACTGTCTGCAGGAAAGGCAAGCAGGACCTGACAGCCTGGAGTGACTGTGGCAAAGGTGCCTGCACAGTTCCAGCCACATGAGGGTCACACAGCCTCCTCCTTAGCTGAGCCCATCAGGGACATGACAGCTAAGGCTGATTTAAAGGATGATGAAGGGAAGCCAGGAGTACTGCATGGATATGTACAGACACATTTAGGGAACTTAATGGAGATTTACCAAAGCATTCACATGCATTCCTGTATGCCATTATTTTGGCATACAGAAAACAGACACACAAAAAAAAGCAAGGTGCTGAGCTGCTGTTACTCAGCTTGGTGTGGTACCTGTGCTAGAAACATCATCATGTTCTTGGGTCTCTGGTGGCCTTTGCAGAACAGTAACCTACAGAAACAAGACAAATGCACTGAGTATCTATTTCCCCAAAGGTGCAATGGCCAAGAACAAACCTTACAAAGTTAAAATGAGATATCCAAAAGAACAGCATTACCTGACTTCTACCACAAGACAAGGAAGACATTACATTTCACAAGTGTAATGCCCATGTTGAAAAGTTTCCTTTATCATGGCTGAGTTTTGCCATTACTGCCTCTACATTTTTCACCAGAACAAATGGGAAGTAATTCTGCCTTTGATGGCTTCATTAGCATGAAAATCAGCACCCCCAGCAGGAAAAAGAGCATTTTGGAAACAGAGAGAAGAGGAAGGTGAAGATGATGTTATTTCCTCCTTTTATACTCCTT
>NW_005057926.1:0-2151 GCF_000277835.1 Geospiza fortis
GAAAGGAATTGACATGCATTAGTAATTTTAATTACAGCTCATCACATATTACTCTGGCTCCTTTAATACACTCCCTAAATTCAACAGCTGAGAAATGAATTCATGTCATGCGTCACAGACAAGGGCCAGTGCAGGGAATATAATGACAAGCAGATCATTTTTATGCAAGCATCAAGAAGTTTATTTGCAAGGACTGGCCCGTGGATGAATACTTCTACCTGCAGCAAGTGCAAGGAAAGTAAATCTATTATGACATCCCAGTAAAATACCATAAGACTCTCACTCAACTTGGCTCACTGGTTACAGTACATTGGCATAAGGCTGAAAACAGGATGCCTTTGCAGACCTGATGAGACCTAATTAGTTACCATGGGGTCATTCTGCAGCAGCACAGTCTCTTCTCTGTATAATCTCCATCTTACTAAAAAGGGGAGAAAAATGAGAAGTGAATCATCCATCAACTTTTTTTCCCAAACTTTTAAGGTCATCCACCTGTTTAGGAAAGCATCTTCTAGGTCCTACAAGAACCAGTTCTATAAATCCAAACAAGTTAACTAGACTGCTGCAGGAAAACTGCTTTGTCAAAAGTCAGAAGGGATCTGATGACCAGCTTCAGAACAGTGTGAAACAAAACATCTCTTATCTGATTTTACAGTCCTTTTCATACAACAACCACAGACATATTTTGCAGAGATTTGGGATAACTTTGCAGCTAACACACTGTTTTGGAGATTTGGGATTACTGTGGCTAATGAAACATTTATTTACCAGTAACTCTATTCCTTTTTGGGTGTTTAGATCTGTGTCTCATATTTCCATTTAATTAATTGTCTTTCTGAAACCCAGAAATCTAAGGGCATGCCTACAGATCTGTGTAGAGGTCTCTGAACAAGAAGCAGAGCTATTAGGGTGCTGTTCTGAACAGTGCTGTCTGGTGCAAACTTTGAACCAGCCAACACAGCAATATTGCATTTGGGACTGGAATTAGCATCTCCATCAGTTCAGCTAATTCTAGCCCCTGTGTGTCCAACATGAAGCAGCACAGAGGAGTACAGATATATCCTGTGAAGAGGAAAGAATCTGGTTCATTTGTCAAGTGCTCTTTCTGACACCCCAGGCAGAGTTGAGGATTTGCATAGAGACACCCTCCCCACACAAAGAATCCAGCTCCCTAGACATGCATAGTCTTTATACCTGTCCAGGAACACACTGTACCTGAGATTGAGTTCTAACCAGGAAGCTTCAGCTACCATTGAAACTAAATCTTTTTTCACCACAAAAACAACATCACTCTTACCTCATTGGCGGCTTTTCTGGGCCAGGAAGACATAACCTTAAGGTCCCTTAGCAATCCACACTCACAAGTGAAGTCCAGCGCCACTTCACTTTGGCTGTGATATAATTTATTCCACAAAAGACCAACGTGTACCTAATCTCTCTTTTCTAGCAGGGCCAGTAAATCCAAGCCTGCAAAAGATGAAAGTAACATTACCTGAGCCTATCAACACTGCTTGGCTTGCAGTCCTAGAGAGGTGAACTGCCCTTAATGGTCTCCCAAAGTAACGCTTTGACAAGCAAATTGCTCTATGGCACAGCTAAAACAAAACATAGTAGAGAACTATGAGACAGTTTTGCATGCAGGAGACTTTTGCATCAAGTTTTTGCTTTGTCTTCCTATGTACCTGATCATGTTGAAATAAGTAACTTTTTAGAATTCCTTGATAACATTCTGGTTTTTTTTTGTAGAGCCTGGTGCATATTCAGAGATTTGGAAGGGAATGAGGGGTACTGAGCTGAGACTGCCTGATGAACCTCTATCCATTTGGTACTCAATGCAAAAGGGAGAAGGTGAGATAAAGAGAGCACCTGAAAACTGTCTGTAGGACATGCACGACTACTTAAGGAAACAAAATCCATGACTCTTTAGCTCTGCTCTAATAACTTTCAGCAAATGTTTACACATCACAGAAGTCATTTAACTGAATTTCTTGGTAATTCAGTTATCGTCTCCCAGGAGAAGCAGGCATTATCCAGGTAGGTTTAGAAAGTTCTGTCTGCTCTGCTACTAAGTGCAAATGCATGAAAAAGAGTGAGTAAGCAAACAAATTTCATTTAAATTCATGGAGTATTTACTATTTTGTGCCTTTTTTT
>NW_005057927.1:0-2148 GCF_000277835.1 Geospiza fortis
GATAGAGCCATGGGGAACAGAGGGTTTGGCTTTGTCAGTGTCTTTGTTTTCTTCGTGGATCTTTCCCAAGAAATGGAATATGTGTGCAATGGAATATGAGAGGTGATGGCCAACCACCTACTTGTGTTCTGTGACCAGGAACAACCAGCAGGTTCATTTTAGTTCCCTGTCATGATTTATAACTTTGGCTTGCCAAAAGTTTAGTCCATTTTTAAACCAGCTTTTTTGGGTTTTGTTCCAGGGTTCAAGATCACTGTGAGGACAGGGACACTCCTGACAGCTTTGTTCCTTCTTCCTCTCCTGAGAGCGTGGTGGGAATGGAGATCAGTCGCTATCCAGACTTGTCGGTTGTAAAGGAGGAGAACCCAGAACCTGTCCCATCTCCCATTATTCCCATCCTGCCCAGCAGCACTGGGAAAGGTGAGGCTGCAGCAGAGTGTGCACTTACAGCTAGGATTGGGTTTTTGTCTGTTCCCATAAGTGTAGGATTAACATGCTGTATTCTGGTTTATTTTCAGGTTCAGAAGCCAAAAGGAATTACATAAAATCAGAACCCGGTTCAGGAGCCTTACCTGGTTCTGGCTTCTTCTCCTCCCAGCTTGGACCATCCCAGAATGGTCCTAAATCTGGCCTTATCTCTGTAGCAATTACTTTACATCCCACAGCTGCTGAGGTAAAAATAATAAGCATGTATTACATAGAGTACAACAGCAGTTAATTTGGGTTATGTATAGTGACTCTGAGGGGGTTACAGTGCAATAACGCTGCTATTGCAGTCTTCTGATAGTTTGTATCTCTGCTATCTGAGCTGCTTGTCAGATATAAACAAATTATTTTGGTTTTTATTCCTGTTTTTAGAACATCAGTAGCATTGTAGCAGCATTCTCCAACCTGCTCCATGTCAGAATTCCCAACAGTTACGAGGTCAGTAATGCTCCAGATGTCCCATCCTCCATGGCAGCCACCAACACTCACAGAGGGAACCCACCCATGGAGTACAGGCAGCACTTGCTCCTGCAGGGTCCCCAGGCAGGATCCATGGGACCTGCCAGGATCGTGGGGCCCTATGGGCTGAAGCAGCCCAATGTGCCATTCCCTGCCAACAGCAATGGTGAGTGGGCTTGAACCTCCCCTGTTCAGTACCAGGGTTTAACTGATTCAGTACTGATGCATCTCAGCGTCATAAATCCATGCTCTAGAATTCAATAATTGATGCTTGTTCCAAATAAAACTTTTCACTTCTTACATGATCATGTGGATGCTCCTGGATTTAACCATGAGTAGCTCTCATCCATCTCTGATTTCCAGTGTCTGTTTACATCACTGTCAGTGAGGCATTTCTCCCATAATTCCTAACATTATTAGGGTTTTTTATGTCCAGTCTGGTTTTAAATACCTCATTCAGGAAAATTGTTCCCATGCTGGAAAGCTTGACATGGTTGTTCAAGCCTGTATTCCTGTGTTAGTTAAATTTGTGATTTTTTACACAATAATGTGTTTATGCCTGGTTTGCACAGCTGTTTTAGGTCTGATTTACACAACTTATCTGTCAGGTCAAGGTTTAATGCCCTCCTTCCATGCCCTGTCCAGGAGGGTGCTAGTACTCTAGACAAGTGAAGAATACTGTGATCTCTCATCAGTTAGGTTTGATCTGATGCAGCCTCTGACAGAAAATCTGTTCCCCAGGTCTGGCTGGCTACAAGGATCACAGCCAGAGCATGGCAGAAGGCTCAGCCCTGAGGCCTCGCTGGTGCTCCCACTGCAAGGTTGTGGTTCTGGGCAGTGGTGTGAGGAAATCCTTCAAGGACCTGCCCTTCCTCAAACAGGTCAGTGCTGAGGTGCCAGGACAGGGCCCTGTGCTCAGCTGGGCTCCTTAAGGCAAGGGATGGCACAAAGTCCTGCTTGTCCTGCCAGCCAAGAGCACTTCAGCTTCCTGTGCTGTTCCCCTTCCTTGTGTGTCCTGATTCGGGGTGGGACGTTCAGGCACATCTGCAGTACAGCTAAAAAATGGCAAAGTTGTTGTTACTGGTACAAAATGAATCCCAGGACGTTTCACAAAACAGGTCTCATCTATGGGACTTCTCAAAGCTCTGCTACCAACCTCCTTCCCTGACCTCTTCAGGGACCTTAACTCAAAAAAGCTCATTT
>NW_005057928.1:0-2148 GCF_000277835.1 Geospiza fortis
GCATTAACACCTGATCTTACAGTTATACTGTAAAGCACAACAGTCAGAACTCCCAAGACTGGGTCTTGGATGTTTTGTAGCCTTCAAGGGAACAGAAGGAAAGAGAAACCAAAGTGTTCACTTTGAAGTCAGGTCCTTTCCTGAGCTTCTTGCAGGCATGTTGTATCCAGCCTTGTGCTTGTTCTGTCTTGCCTGGCTGGCTAGACCTCAGCCGTGCTGTGTCACTCCAGTGTGTCTATCCCTGGGCTATGTCAGCCTCGCTTTTCTCTCAATCTTTAGGGAAGCAAGACATGCTTGCTTGGGGAGGGCACAGCTCTGCTTGCCTTGCTCCCTGTCATGTGCAGGGGAGCTCAGCCCTAAACCTCCCTGACATGAAGATCACAAGCTGTGTTGTTACTTATCTTGATCGTGGGAAGCACTCTTGCTTATCAGATGCTCAGAAAATGGATGGTTGATCGATACTATAGACATTACAGGGCATTGGCCAATGGATTTAAAAGGTTCTTTCATTACTGGCAGCACTTGATTATTGGTTTCCACAATCTTTACTTGCACTTGTAAGTTAGGCAATGCAAGCTTAAATAGTTCTAAGTGATGATCACCTCTCTAGAAGATACACTACGCAACATCAAAGGAATATCCATTAAAAATTTCAGAAAAATCAATCTTTAACTGAGTGCTCTGAAGTTGTCAGTGTCATTGCAAAGGAGGAGAAAGAACTTCCTAGTGTTTAAATTACTATCTAACTAAAAGACAAGCAGAATGTTAACTGTAGTACCACAGTGACAGCAAGTTGAGGGAGGTGATGATGCTCTTCTGCTCAGCGCTGGTAAGACACAGCTGTAGTGCTCAGACCAGTTCTGGACTCCCCAGCCAGTACAGGAGAGGCATGGACATAGTGGAGAGAGTTCAGCAATGAGGCTGGACTGCTGAATATGATTGGAACATCTGTCATTTCAGGAGAGGCTGAGAAAGCTGAAACTGTTCAACCTGGAGAAGTCTCATGGGGTACCTTACCGATGTATGTCAATATCTGATGTGGGAATTAAACATCTCCCTCAGAATCTTTGTTGGTGACCAGGGAAAGAACATAAGGTGATGAATGCTACCTGAAATACAGCAAATTCATTCAAACAAATGAAAAATCTTCTTTATTGTGAGAGTAGTCATTACACAGAAGCAGATTGCCTACATAGGTTGTGGGTTTCCATTCTTGGAGATACCCAAACTCCAAATGGACACAGTCCTGTGTAACCTCTCCGAGTGGCTCTGAGCTGCAGGGTATGATTTCCTGTCCCTCCAGTTCTGTTTCTTCACACCTGGCCAGGCTGTTAATAACTGAGCTTCTGTGACAGGCTCTGTTTATGGGAGTACTATTTTTTTGTAGCCCTCTCTTCTTTTACCATAGAGTTTCACTTCCATGTATGTGGCCTTCAATAGCAAATGGGTGTTTCCAGGCCTTTCCTGTGAAGGAAGCCCTCTGCTGTAACTCTTACTCAGCCTGAAACCATTTGTGTTCCAATATTCCTCAGTACTTGACACAGCCATAATATTCCTTCGAACTATTTTAATTAAAATTATTTTACCACAGAAATTTCTTTTTTATTTTCTCTTTTATTTCCCTGAGACTTACTGACATCAGACTTGACACTTTGATCTCTCATTCTTTCTGTTCCCTCCAATGCTACAAAACATCCAAGCTCAGCCTTGGAATTTCTGACTGGTGACCTTTACTGGATAACTATAAGGCCAAGTGAGGAAAGCTTGATCTGGTACATTCCTTCCTGAGCTATAAAACACTGTCTGTGTGTTTTCTAAGAACTAGGACAGTCACAGGAAAACAGAGACAGAATGAGTATCAGAAAGGTTTCTGCTACTTGGAATAAAAAGTCCTTGTCTGAAGACAGGTCACGAAGTTTTCCCATATTCAGTACTACCACTTATGGTGCTGCTAAGCACTGGCACACAGGTATTTTCTTTCCAGTGTTTTTATAGCTTTGTCTTTCAAAGCTAGAAAAAGAATCAAAGGACATTTCCAAGGTAGTAGCAACGCTGACAGTTAAACCCCATACTTTTGTAACTTTGTCAGGCAGCAACACCTGGTATAATAATCCTACAAAATACAAAGCAATTTCTAATTGTTAATAT
>NW_005057929.1:0-2147 GCF_000277835.1 Geospiza fortis
GAATGGCCCTGCACAGCTCTCAGTGCTGCTGACTCCAGCTGGGAGAACATGCTGGAAGCTGCAGCTCCACACCTCCTCCACCAAGGGAATGCACATTCCCATTCCCCCTGCCTGTGTGCAGCACCCCAGCTCTGCAGGCTGCCTGGAAAGGAGAATTTAACCCCATCTCTGGGAATCAGGGAACTGAGCAAACCAAATGCTGCAGCTCAGGTGCCTTCACGCCCTAGCTGGAGCAGATACTTAACACAAATGACTTAAAATGCTGATTCCAATCAATTGATACTTGCAGAACTTTAAATTATTTTGAAGTTTTGCAAAAGACTAATTAGGAAACTGGTGGGCTGGCAAATCACGTTGAACTGTTGCAAAGAACTAACTTCTGTTTCATCCTGTGGCTCATGATGAGCTGCCTCCATAAAGCTTTTAAGCTTCTACAAAGGAAAAAAATTGGTCTTCAATCATCCTTTTGTAGCTTCTCAAGGTTGCAGCTCCCTGGTGCCAGAAGCAGAATGACACCCAAGTTCACCCAGCACGAGACAGTTCATGTCTGGAAGCAATACAGCTGCATTTATTTTGTCACTGTGCCGTCAGACTGACTCGATCAGGTCAGGACAAGCTGAGAGATCTCTGAACTGCAGGCAAGTGTCACTGACCTCTCCTCTCCCCATTACATCCTCCATGGATGTTCTCACAACCCCAGCTACATGTGTTTTGAATAATCTGTCCTGTCTGGGTTACAAACTTACCCTTTTACCACCTGGAATAATCAAATGCTGACAATATTCAGAATTGAGGCCCTTAACCTAGAAGCGTTAAAAAGCAAGTATTTCACTCACCTCCACACACAAAAGTATGTTTCATAATAAAGCAGTAACTGCGATAAAATTACAGGCATTAAAATGGCATTAAATCTTCTGTTTTTAAAAATTACTACTTCAGTTTAACATGTAAAAGAAAGTGTAGTTTCTAAACACTGGGGAAAATGTCATTGGACATATTTTTAGATTAAACTGTCACAATTTAAATGCAAATGCATTTTTAAGACAAGTTTTGACATCTAAAATAAATTTTCATACCTACTATATTGATTTAGGAAATTCCTCAAGACCACAGAGTGCAGATCCTACCAGCCTCCTTGGTGTATCCTGCCTTTCATGACCATATTGAGCATTTCAGAAAAGAATGCTGGCTCCAAAGTAAGCAGGGGCTGTTGGATGGGAGCTTTGCCTGAGAATCTGCCTTGTGGTCATGGCAATAATATTAATGAGGCTCCTGGTTCATCTTTTATTAGAGACATGAAGATTTTATTAGTCCAAACCCTCTTAGAAAAACTCATGTAGGTCAAATGTGAAACTCAACTAGATGCTAGAAAAGTAATTGACTTGATTCAATCAAGACTTGACAAAAGTCTTTCTGAAAGGCTGAATTTTCATCAAAAATCCTGGATAGCAGACACATTCACACGTGGATTTGTAGCAGATTAAATGGTTTAAGACAAGATCTTCCAAAAGGACCTTGCTGTTTGTAGAGTATCACTGGTGAAAAATAACACTTTGAGTCCTTTTGTGAAACATCTGCTGTGCTGGAACACAACAGAGGGCTGGAAAACAATGCTGTGATGAGAATACTTGGAGGAGGAAGCAGTGTTTGTTTTCCTGGGAATCCCTTGAATGTTTGAACTCCAGTCCCACCATGGTCTCAGTCTCACGGATAAGAATTATGAAGAACAGATACTGTGGGATGAGTGTTTGTTAATTCTTGCCCATTTATCAAACCCACATGTACACAACCATCTCCTATTGAGCTACTGTAAGTACTTAAGTCTCCCTCAAGTAAGCTGCATGTACAACTTGCAGAGAATTATTTAAGGGAAAAAGAGCCCTGAGTTCACTGTACCAGGACAGACTGATTTATCTTCATTTTTGCTTTAGCTTGTGTCAAATTGTATGTAAATTTGCATTTAATTTTATTCTATAAATAAAAGCTTGCATTTAATTTTGAGAATGCAAATGATCTCTTGGGACCTGATGGAAATACTCTAACTTAAGCACATCCTGGTCTTTCAGGACCCTGGGAATATTCTGTCTCTGCTTTTAGCCTATGCCATCTCTACATACATGATAGATGTTTGGGGAATACTTTTTTTT
>NW_005057930.1:0-2146 GCF_000277835.1 Geospiza fortis
TTTATTATTGATTATTGGGGCATTCTTCTGAACATGATGGTATCAGAGGGAGGGTATCATCCTTTTTGCACATCCATAGGACAATCCAAAGAGAAGAGGTATTCCAGGAGTGCTTCTAGTTATTTGTTCTATAGAGCTACAGAATTGAATCTAATCTTTAAGTGGTAAAAACCAATATTGTTCCACTGACATAAGTGCTGACTGAAAATCTTATTTTCTATATCGGACCAACCGAGAATGCGGGACATAAAATCCACCAGGATTAATGGATGTGCTGTGCGTGTTCGCATGCTGTATTTGTCTTCCAGACATCGTGATGAGTGGGCACAAAAACAATTATGTGGGCACAGCAGCAACAGAGTGATCTTCAAGTTGATTACAAACAATATAAAAAGGCCTAAGTGGTGAGAAGTTAAAATATGTTTTGAAATATAGTTATCATACTTCAATTTCTTCTGTGGACCAGTAAGAAAAAAAGAAGCTAAGTGCAAAGAAGAGGCAGCTGTAGAAGGGGAAAGTATAACATCTAATTACAGGAATTAACTGGTGTGCTTAGGCTGGACTTCAGTGAATACTTGAAGTTGGCAAGACTTTTTGTTCTCACTCTTGTGCCACAGCCACTTTCTGCAGTTGCATGTTTAAGAGGATCAAGCCTGTGTCTTCTGAGTCTAGTCACTTTTGTGGTGTAAGGTGCTGGGACCCTTTCTTATGTCAGGGTGCCCTGGTGCCATACTAGCCCACGTGAGCAGTGTGAGTGAGGAGTCACTGACTGGTTCCTGTGATGGAGGGCAGAAACCCAGATGCAGTGTGCCCTCTTTGGCTTGAGGCAGCACAGCCTTTCATTTTAAACATCACTCTAGTCTGCTCTACCACATACTTGGAAATGTTCAAATGAAACTTTGTCCCTTGCATGTCTGCAGAAAAATATACTTAATGTAATATCATAAACCTGAATTTATCCTCATTCACCGCAGATCTAATTCAAAGAATAATCTTGAACCAAGCATTCATCATCTCAAGATTTTGTCTCTGGACATCAAGGCCTTCATGACTAAAATTCAAAAAGCAGACAAGTAAATGCCATCAAAGAGTTTTCATAGTGTGCATGTACCCAGGCACTTGCACACATACAAACACGTACAAACACACCCACCCACACACACACACACGTGCCTCACCAGTTGAGACTGTCAGTGTTAGAGGACTGTTACAGAACTTGTGATATGTTCTCATTTGCTAGTAGTCCAGGTGCTTTTGAGCACTGAGCTTGAGCTCACAGCCCATTGTAAATTCTATCTTAGCTGCTTGGCATTTCACTTTTGGCTCTGATGTTCTGTCTTGAATTCCTTATAATGGGTCAAACATGTTTTATTTAAAATTGAAATTCATAGCATAAGTATGTGATAGCACATTTTGTAACTTCTCATACTGGAAGAATTAGGTGTAATTAATTACAAAGTAAATATGCAATGCACAGTTTGATTTTACTTTACTGGATATAACATATAATTATCCAAATATACTGGATACCTTTATGCTTCAGTTCTGATCTCAAAGCAGACTTATTGCACTCGATCTTCCAAATCATTACCACTGGCTTTAAGTAGAGTATCCAAATACAGTTGTGCTATACGCTCCCTATTTTTTTCGGATATTTTCTCTGTGAACCCAGAAAACATGTTTGTTTTGCATGTTTTGAAATTGTAACTGTACCCTGTCTAGAAAGGCATTTCTTAATCTTTTTCAGAATCAAGAGCTGGAGCTGTGGTTCAGTTGAGAACTGAAGAGAAGGTGATCTTAGCCAGGATGACAGCTAATGATTAGATCTGAGGGGGAAGAGTGGTAGAAGGGATGAAGAGTGGTAGAAGTGATGAAGAAGGATGTGGAGGGTTTAAAAGAGACATGGTGAAAGCTTTAATTGAAAAAGAGAAAGATGGTAGGTTTAATAAACATTAAGATTCTGGTGTTATAAGTGAAACTGGAACTATGTGAGTAGATGTGGTCCTTCAGGCCAGGGAATGGTGATTCCAGGGCTTCTAGGTTAATAAAGAAAGAAAAAGGGATCACAAGAGGGTATCTTTAAATAGGACTATAGTGTAGGAGCAGAACTTGCATACTTTTCTCAATTATCTTCCCTTTTTTTTTT
>NW_005057931.1:0-2146 GCF_000277835.1 Geospiza fortis
GAAGAGCAAGAGAGACCCTCAAAATGACTATACTTTGTTCAGTATTCTTTTCCATTAAACTTTAGCAGCAAAACCTCTGGGCCATGCTTTCTCACAAAGGTATTCAGAGGATATTTATTCTCCCTTGTTCCATTAAGATCCCCCTTAATTAGTGTTATTTTAAAATATACACACAGGACCATTTTTATAAATTCAAGAGGACATCATGAGGCAAGTGCACGATACAGTGAAAGCATTATTTCATAGCTAGCATGAGAATTGTGCTAGGAATGTCACCTTCGTTTGTCCCTCGGTAGTGGTGCTGTAGGCTGACAGTGCCTCAGTCGGCCACGGCATCTTCCTGTGTTAGGTAACTCTGTGTCACAGAAGCTGCACCACCACTGCTCCTAAGAAGGATCATGGAAACAGCTGTGGTCAAGTTTGCCCCTAACAGCAATTATGGGTGCCCAAGAAAACAAGAGGCTTTCCCTTAGTACTGTCAGCAGCACAGGACTTAGCCAAGATCATCGACTGGAGTAGTCTGAGACTACCCCCAACAGAGGATGGGCAAATCCAAGTAGGATCAGAAGCTACCAGGCCATGGAAGTGAGGCCACATGGCAGTGTGAAAGCATGGGGTAAACTGCCAATCATATTCCCTTTTCCAAGTTCAGCACCATCATTTCCAGGATTCTCTTACAGAAGAACTGCCATACTAGATTGCATGTTAAGTGCCCACCATGTCAGTAACTTGCCTTTGACAATCTGGGAAAACTAGACACATTCAAAGGAAGCCCAATAAGCAAAACACACCCATGAAAGTCAATTTAAGAATGTCAGCTGATGCCCTAGAGACAAAGGTCAGATTAAATCACAGTAAGCGAGATCTTTTTATGGCTTTGATATCATCCTATAGCAGTCAATTCCACAACCAAAGTATCACAGGAATTTTCAGCATCTTGGAATTTTTTGGGTTTCAATTTTGATTCTCTACATTTTATAGAACAAGATGAAGAGAAACTACAGATTCCCTTCTCTACCAAGTTTCATTATTTTGCATTCTGTTACAGTGTTATTTATTCAACTCCTGTCATTTCCTTATTCAAATTATTTCTATGACAAACTTAGTCTCTGAGCAGTCTTCTCTGACTCCTCATACTTCTTGTACCTCTTTGAAGCAAAGAACAGCACAGCAAATTTTCCCTTCAATGCCACAAGTCCGGGAAGTGAGAGTTTTTCACCCATCATATCCCCAGCACAGCACAAAGACCAGCACATCACCTTGCTATGACACATTCTCGATCAACCATGAGCAGTTATGACTGCAATTCAAATAACCTCTGCAATTCACCACTCAAAAAGAGTCAGAGAAAGACAACACATTTGCTTTGAGCATAGACAAGTGATCTCTAGCAGTTTTAAAAGTCCAGCAGCTTAAAAACACCCCAAACAATTATGAGGCTAATCCACACCAAAATGGTATCACAGGCTGTTTTCTGCTCTTTTCATGAAGCAAAGCTGCTTGGCTTCATTTGCTGACATCCACTGAAATACAGAGAACTTTTTCAAGGAATTGGACATTTTTATATCAAGGTCATGTGACTGCCTCCCTGGTGAAGGCCCATATATCAAAGCAGGCAGCTGCTAGCCTGAAAGCACAGCACAGCATCTATTTTCACACAGGAATTACTGTGTCGCTTGGCAGAATTCTGTTCTATATTCAGGGGGTGACATAAACCCACAGCAATGAACCCTGGAAGCTGAGTCTCCCTCTCTCTCTCCTCTGCACTGCACTCAGAGGTGAAATACCAGCAAAACGAAACCTGTCCTGTGCCAGGGAACTGTATGCTGATCAAGCATTCTCTCAGTCCTTCTTGGTCCTTTACTCCAATAAGGAAAGCCTGAGCTCAGCTTCATTAATAATTCAAACTAGATATGCATAAATTATGTTCATGGAAATTATGGAGAGGTTAAGCTGAACAAATTGAGAAATAATCCTCTAGCAATACATATTTCAAAATGCCATACTCTAAAATACTACTCTGTGCTAACATACCGTATGTTACTGTTTAATGATTCTATCTGAGCTACAAACTTTAAAAAGGATTAAAACAAATTTATTTCTCAATTCTAAACTGTCATGAGTCACAGAGATAAAGAAAAAAAAA
>NW_005057932.1:0-2144 GCF_000277835.1 Geospiza fortis
CCCAAAACCAAACTGAAAACCCAGCCAATTTTCCCTTGACAATAAAGACTTACAATACAAAAGAGGTACACACAGTAAAAGGAACTGCACAGAGTAGTTTATATGGAGATGCCCTGAAAATAAACTGTCAGATTTTCATTGCTGGATTTGAGTTCTCTTTAAAACTTTCTTTTTATCTTCTCTTGGTACAGAGAAACCTTGTAGACCTACAGAAGGTAATACGAACCATAAGTACCTGAATATGAAAAGAAAAAAGTATCAGTATATATTTGTTGTCATGAGTAATACTATAGAAGGTAGAACTACAGTGTATCTGGAATTTATAGTAACTTGATGGAAGAAGGTGAACTCTAATGGCTGATACTTATCAACTCCTTAGCACTTACCAAAATGAAGAAAGTAACCTGTCATGGTACATGAACAAGGTTTACTATCCCAAATTGGCAAGCTGCTGTTCCTTGATCTCAGCTAAATTGGATTGTTTACCAAGGGAAATAGAGGAAAATTAATTTTCTCAATCTTTCCCTGAAAGAAAAGCCCCCTTATTTTCCTCATAAGTGTATTCTTTGTGCCATATGAAGTGCTTAATGTTCAGATTTGAAAAGCTGGTTATTGTGGACATCTAATTAGAATAACTCACTGTCTACATTATTGTGCTTAATGTGTTGCTCTGAATAAATATTTAATATGCTACCTCAGGTGTTCCTGTATTAAAATTTTGATATCTCTTTCCTAATTATGGCAGACCAGTTGTAACACTGAAGCTCATGTCATGGCCAGTAAAATTTCTAAGGAGAAGTTGAACATGCACTTTAAAATATTCATTCAAGGTTAAACTGTTAAGACTTGTGAAAGTTCAGGATGAAAATAGGTAACTATTACCTCATTCTACTTTTGTTAAATAAGATGCCTATAAATAGATGGATGAAAATTCCCTAGGGTTCAGTTTATGACAGGCAACATTTCTTTTAAGCCTTGATTTAGGAAAAAGCCCAAAACCAAACAATGCATGTCAGGGGAAAGACAAATGCCTGTCAGCCTCCTGAGATAATACCTCCCCAAACTTCTGATGCTCCTGGTATCATGTTTTCAATTCCATGCAAAGTTTTAAGGTCAGCAACAAGAAATAGCATCCTTGAGTGACCCTTGAATAAAAACATATCTGAAGTCCTGGAGCTCTCTTTCTTGCACAGTTCTCTGTCTTGCCTATCCTTTCTTTGGCATCGTGATTTTTGCAATGGATTCAGCATATCCATCTTCAGACATCAATGCAGAAGATTTCTGTTTCCTCCTGGTTCTTTATCTATCACATAGGACATGCCTCAGTGCCTGACTTTAGGATCTGTACTGCTCTAGCCTGAGGAAAATTTTAAACCTTGTAACAGAAAGAAAAAGGAGGAGAAAGTAGTATCTATAATACAGCTAAATCAATCTCAATTTAAAGATGAAAACTTGTCTTGTTTATTAAGTGTATAGAAGTCTTGTCCTGTTACTTAGGATTTTCAGCAGACTTCACTCCATTTGAATAACTTTTACTTATGCGTATTACATGCAAATGAAGTATCCATGTGGAAAAGCAATTGGCCTGTTCAACAGAAATAAGTTATGTTAGACTTATTCTCAAAAAGGGAAGAATAGAAAGCAATTCTATGGAATATTAGATGTTTTTATTTCTCTAGGATCTACATATCTCACAGAATGACCTCTAAAACTATATTCTACTGTGCACTTACATTTATTTTTTATATTACAAGCATAAGTCCTGTTAGAAATCCCTAATAGCTCATTAAGCAATGATCATCATGCACTTGTTTGTTCCTTGGCAGTAGTTTTCTCTTGCAGTTGAGTTTTAGGTGCTTGAATTGCTTTTCACATTCTTAACTCCTCCCTCCCATTTCACAAAGATATATGTCTAGGACATAATATCAAAAAATATGAGTCAAAGGAACATGCCTTGCATGTGCTACAAATGATGAGATCTGTGATGACCCCATGGTTATTTGGGAACCTTATTCTGCTATATAAAGCTAGGAAATGTTTCCTTACCAAGGAGCTACCCTCTTTGCCCTAGTTGCTGCACCCATAAAGCAGATTTGCACATCATGACCTCTGCTTTTTTGTTCCAGTTGAAGCTGTAGATATTT
>NW_005057933.1:0-2144 GCF_000277835.1 Geospiza fortis
GGAAGGAAGGAAGGAAGGAAGGACAAACCTGGCCTTTGTACCAGCACTCTTTTCTCTTCCCCACATAAGCCCTGTCCTATAGCTGATTAGGACAGCAAGCCAGATAAGGGGAAAAAACTGACTTTCATAACTGCAGTAATGTAGCTATTGTGGAGCAAAGGAAGGGAAAGGGAAGGATGATATTTTGTTTTAGCCATGTAAAAGTTGCCTTGCTATGTTAATTATACAGCTAGAAGTGACTCCTCTGTGTAACATAGAATGTCCCTGAACTGATCCCTCCTTAACTGCTACAAATCTTTCAGAAACCTGTGATCTTTTATTTCCAGAGTTTCAGTCTTGGAAAATACACTGCTATTACATGTTATGTCTTATTCATGACTGCACTGAAAAGTTCAATCTTGCTTTTAGGGTCTAGGAGACACATTTATCCCCCTTAGTGCTACAGAGAGCCTTTAATAAAGCAAATACTTTTTCTCTACTGAGCAGAAGGAAAAAAGGAATGACTGGAAAAGGCCTTAGTGAATTGGGGCATGGTTCTAGGGTGGTCTGCAAGCTTCAGTAAGCAGAGCTGAGGAGAGATGGGACAAGCTTGATCTAATGAGTGCATCATGACCCAATGAATCAATTGGTCTTTCCAGCTGTGATTTGCCTCTCCAGCTTATTTAAACTGATTTGTTCTGCCAGTTTATTGGTACAACTGAGTGATTTTTCAGAACCCATCCTTGTTGTTTAGACTCTCCCCAATTTCTCCCTAATTATGTCATCTCATCTCTACAGTCATCTTTATAGTTTTAGCCCCAGCACGACTGTGTTCGTCCCCTTTCCTATTGTGCAAAGTGGTCTGGCCCCTATTCACAGCAATTTGCATCACTGATTGTGAAACTGGAGGATTTAAGTTAAAGACCAAGCTGTATTTTATTGAGGGTGGTTACTTAAGAGGTGACAATTTTCTGAGTGCTGATTGTCTGCCTCTTTTCAGCAAATCTTTTGAGCAAGACACCCACCATAGAAATGAACTTTCTTGTTGGGGAAGAATTTGAGAACATTTTATCTTAAAAACTGCTTTGCTACACCCTTTGGATATGCAGAAATAGCAAGGATGTATAACAGAGAAAGACCTTGCTGTGGGAATCTTTAAACTTAGGCTGAGCTAAGCTGTGAGTTCAGATGTAGATGCCAATCACTTGTGCTGGCTGTGCAATATAAACATACTGGGAAATATAGCACAAGTGCTAAAGCACATCCCAGTCTCTTTCTGAAGGGTACATTTCCCACTAACTTCCAGTAAGACTCTACACTTTTGTTATAGCCACATGCTTATTGAAAGCTAAACAAATGAATCTGTTTTATTTAAAAAAAAAGTCAGCAACATATTCTTATAAAAGACATAAAAGCAACTAAAATCTGAACTCAAGAGGAAAATTAAAATTAATGTCATCTTTGGCTCTTTGAACATCCTTTTTGGAAAACTTAACAGAAGGTAGTTTTGAAGTTGGAGAGCCCAATGTTGTATTAGTTCAGAGGGGCAGAGGATGCTTTAACTCAGACATCTTCTGAAAATTCACTGTAAGTCATCTTCTATAATTTTGCAGGATTTGTTACATTAGAAGTAAACAACCACATCATAAAATTCAGGATTGTTTTGAAACCTTGTAAATGTTTTTACACCATTTTAAAGGCCACTTGCACCGTGTATATTAATGTGAACTGTGATTGTCCCCATTAAATTAATTTCACTTAGTGTACAAGAAGTAGAGAGTATTGAAGCAGAAATAGATTTCTGATTCTTAATAAGTACCAGTGCAGTTCTGAAGATAATAGGATTATTCAAAATGTTAATTACTCTAATTTGCTCCAGTCTGATAAGAACTCATGTTAGATGTTACTTCTCTCTCTTTCCCAGAACTGGCATCACCGTTTCTCTGAGTTTTTAAACATAAATATTTTATTGTTAGGATTTGTAAAAGCACTGGTTTTTACAAGGTAAATGGTGCCATTGAAAATAAGATGTCTTGACTGAAGGAAGGGAAGAGAATGGTTAAATGATTGATTTTCAGATCCTCCTTGGAGTTCCAATATGACCCAACTCCAGCCAGTGACATAATTTAAAATGTATTCAATCCCCTCCCTTGCCCAGCTGGTGA